>NC_142418.1:562500-862500 GCF_059516105.1 Syngnathus floridae | reverse complement strand
CGCCTAAAAATGTCGGCATTTCGGCCTGCAAGACCTGCACGTGGAAACACAGCAGACCAACTACAGCACTGACTGTAAATACAAATTGCACTTCCTCTGACACCCCCGCAAAAAAAACACAAACAAAAAATCCCTACTCATTACAAATGACACATTGAACAAAACAAGTTTCCATTTTAAATTCAAAACACTCACCTCATTAATTTGCCTTGACGATTTTCAACATGCCAAAAAACATTTCCCACAAAAAAAATTCTGTTCAATCCCAATGTCATGATCGATATAACAGATTCACATTGCTCATATCTGAAATTAAATACATAGAGCTCATTTAATTTGTCTTGATAACAATTTTAACATGACAAAAATTCCAACTTGCTAAAAATTCACCATTTTTACCATTGACCATGTTGGCTCAGTATCACTACATTTGTGTAGTCTGATATTGGCTTTACTTCATTCTTTGCTTTCCAAATACCATTAGTTTTGTCTAATTTAAGTTTATTGATCAATAGTTTTTATCAAAGCATAGTTTTTACTTTTTTGAAATCTGAGGTAATATCTAAAATATATCGCATTCTCTCACCAGAAACCAAAATACTTGTATCGTCTGCAAAAAAACCCAACAAATTTGAGTAAGTGAGAAAGTTTACAAAGATAATTAAGAACGCTTCGCACAATGTCCAAATTCCTTTGAGTGAAACTCACCCAAGTTAACAAACTGCTTCTTTTCTTTTAAGTAGGTTTTTAACCGGTTCGGGGTCATACCCCTAATCCTATAATGCTCCAGTTTATTGATCTAGATATCATGATTGTCAAATGCTTTCTGGCGATCATTCCACAATTCCATATTTTTTCATTCAGCATTTCAGCCTACACATGAAATTTCTCCAGAAATTGTAAATGTCTCCTTCATAATACAGTAGAACCCTGGAACACAACACTAATTTGTTCCAAAAGGAATGCATTCAAATTCCGAAGCAATTCTATTTTTTTTTCTAAAACAGTACATATAACCACAAAAAAACACACATGGTAAATGAGCCTATGTCCCGGAAATAATGTCCCAAAAGCGTATCAATGTGAACAAAAGGATGGTTATTGCTTACAAGTACAGTAGCTCTCTTTTTACATGTTTTTTATTGCATGACTCACAACTCTTTAACGTTGACCCACATGTTCTTGAGGTATTGCCGGTGCTGCTTTCCAGACACAACCCGCACACGACTGCAGTCAGGCGTCACAATGGTTTAAAACCCGTTAAGCAAATGGTAAATGCACTGCACTTATATAGCGCTTTTATCTACACCACATGGTGCCCAAAGCGCTTTACAATGCCTCACTGCTTCACCTATTCACACACACATTCATACACCAATGGTGAACAGACAGCTTCAACAAATTATTATCATTATTGTTTTGCTGTTTTTGAGGGTCTTAACCGGGCGAAATCTCATGAAACTTTGCACATACATCAGACCCAGTTATATTTCAGAGATTTTATGTACGAGTTTAAAAAAAAATTACTCTACAGAGTCCATTACAATTTTTTAACACAGCATTCCTGGTTCTACCTTTCACCAAGATTTGTGAAAATTTGGGAGACATACGTAGGTATGTCACAGACCAAGACCTATAAAAAAACATTTGCTAAAGCTTACAAAAAGTCTGCCATTTTAACTTTGTTTTGACATTGGGCACCATAGAGGTCAAATTTTAATGAACGCCTAGAGATTTAATCCAATTGTTTTCAAACTTTGGGTGTTTCAGCTAAACATGTCCAGGATGAAAGCTTTTTATTTCGTATCATGCTACAGTGCTCTTTACAAAGAAAAATGCTGCTGTTTTTGAGTGTCTGAACCTGGGTGAAATTTAAGCGAGTACACAGCTCTAATTATTATTATTAATTTTGGTCTGTTTGTTTTGCGGAAGTCCTCCGTTGTTCTGTTAATTCATTTAGATGCTGTGCTTCTGGTTGTGTGAACCACATTGAGTTGCCCTGTGTATGAATTGTGCTATATAAATAAAGTTGCCTTATCTTGCCTTGAATTACATTTTTGTATTTATTGTTTAGTTTTTTTTTCATTTATTTACAATATCCTCAACCTAGAATTGTACCCAAATGAAAACCAGATGTTTTTACATACAGTTTTGGTTTGGGTAAGAAGTTGCTGAATCTCAGAAATCCCCCTCTTGAGTTTGTAATGTTACTACTGTTTCTCAGGAGTGCTGCTATCAGAAAGCGCTACAACTATGCACAGAAGTGCTGACTGTGTTGGTGGATTCTGCTGACTTTCTACTAATCTTTAACTCTGACGGTAAAGGTTCTTTCTTTCTCTGAAAATCTTACTGATTAGAAAAAGACACGATAGCTACTTGTAGAAAATAAAAGCAGTTTAGGTTAATTTGATTGGTATCATAATACTTGTATTATGCGACATGAGAAATCTCTACTTAAACACTGAATTTACTCTTGTGTGATTTTGTGGGGATTTCTGGTGGTTATTATTAAAGGATAATGCATATGTTACCGATTTCACTTTAATGATTTATGCATGTAATTAAAAATTATTAATAAACATTTAAAATGAACAGGATATAACTTTCCATAGATGCTGAAAAAGGTGCTTACCGCAGTGTTACCTTGGTGATGTCAGACCAATTTAATCGTCTGATGCCATGGGCCTTCTACAGGTTAACGTATTTAGTGTTTGTTAAAAGAAGTTGCTTGGAAAAATAATTATTAGTAGTCCAAATATGTCAATCAAAGTTATTTTTCCTCTAAACAAATCATGTTTGTTTGTCTGTTTGTTTAAGCCTGTTGCTTCGACAGAGCCCTGATCTTTAAAAAAAGAGTTGTACGTTGTCAAGGCTTTCTCAACACTGCCGTCTTTTGCCATATCTGTCTGCTGCAGCTCTTCCTGGATGGGTCCTCTGTCACCGGAACCCTTGAAAGTCAGGTGACCAAGCCTCAAACCTCATGCCATATATCTACCCTGTTCAATTCAATTGAATATGCTCTCTTTACATCTGTGACAACTGAGGTCAGATGGATTCTTGGGAGATTCTGAGCCGTACCAAAATCTTTCTGTTGAAGGCCATTTCTCAGACGCACCCTTCCACTCTCTTCTCTAGGCATCGCAAGCGGGTGCACGCACGCACGCACACACCATAAGCTTTCTTCATCCTCTTCTGGTTCTAATGTCTCTACTGTTGTGTTTACTGGTGCAGCTGAAGTCTTTGTGTAACAACGTTGACCCAGAGGTGGCAGCAGCTTTGTCTACACACTTGGACCTGCACAGCGACATTCCAGAGCTGCCTTTCCTTTGAAGGCAACTTTGGCCCAACGAAACCTCACCAAATAACTGCAAGACATCAGATGTTTTTCTTTCATGTTCTCGGAAACATTACAAAATGAAGAAATACGTGAATAACGATGTGACCTGTCTTTTTAAAGACAAATTAAAGCACTATAACAGGAGGAAATCTGCATTTTACTTGCACATATTTTATTCCAGATCATACAGACAAATCTGATGTCAGTCAACACAACTACGTCTATGAATAGCTTGCTTGCTATCTGATAACAAGCTTAAAAAGTAAAACAAGTTGTTACGGTAAAGGCAAATATACATAAGGTTTTGTGCAGCACCATCAGTCAAAGCAAAAACCTCCATAGTACACCACAAGCTGTGAGTCTTCATGACATCATCTGTCTTGTTCTTGTGGCATTGTCTCCCTGTTCATTGTGTTGTTTTGCAGGCTGCAAAATGCAGAGTGTGGCTTCTGCTGGTTGCCTTTCTTCTGCACCTCGGTTTGAGTCAGTGGGTGGACCATGGACATGTGAACGTTGAGATTATGGGCTTTCTCAAAACGCTTGCTGCATATTAAACAGGCAAATTCCAAGTCAGCCTCTGCCTTGTGTTTAGTCATGTGATATTTCAATGACGCCCGCTGACGACACTGGAAGCCACAAACTTCACATCTGTAAGAAAAACACATTATCCATGAAATATTTGTATTTCTAAAATGAGCAAGTCTTAAAATAAAATTCTGGAATTTCTATACAAATGTATCTCACAAAATTAAAACATCAAGAATAACTGAAGCTGAAATATTTCAATATTTATTTCTTATAATATAGACAAGGGTGGGTAGGTGGGTTGGATTTATGGATGGACGAACGGAGGGATGGACGGATGGATGTGCGCCTCACATGTACAAACAAACATAATAAACGGCCAGCTTGACTCGCAAGATATTTTTTATGTCATGCGCAGAGCACTCTGCCTCTCATATGGCCGCAACCATGTTGCGTGTGTTTTCGATCACAACAGCGATTCAATGATTTGGCCAAGGAATTTCCAAATTGATGATATAATGATATGAATGTCAATTTTCGCACATGTCCTGAATGTTGTTAGTCACCTAAATGTTGAACAGAGGCTGTGATCTACCAGAGTCAAATTCCTTGTTTGGCATGCCCAACTTCTTGAATATCTCCCTTTGAAGCATCTGCTATAGTCACCCTAGTGTGAATCTCATCTGAAGTTCGCTAGAGAGCATTTGGATGATCCAGAAGAGGATTGGGATAATGTCATATAGAATGTCAAACTTCAGACGGGCCTGGTCATGCACTGGCTTAAGCAGGGGGATACGTCTGGCACTGCAGGATTTGAGTCCCTGGCGGCATAGTGTGTTACTGATGGCAGTCTTTGTTACTTTGGTGCCAGTTCTCTGCAGGTCATTCATTATGTACCCCCGTGTGGTTCTGGGATTTTTGTTCACCATTCTTGTGATCATTTTGACCCCACGGGGTGAGATCTTGCATGGAGCCCCCGATTGAGGCCATTATTGACCAAATACTTATTTCCACCATAATTTGCAAATAAATTCTTGTAAATTCTTCTTCAATGTGATTTTATGGATTTTTTTTCTCATTATGTTTTTCATAGTTGAAGTGTACCTATGATGAAAATTACAGCCATCTCTCATCTTGTAAGTGGGAGAACTTGCGCGATTGATGGCTGACTAAATACTTTTTTGCCCCACTGTAGGGAAAATGAATACGTATAGAACTGCAGTAAGAAAAGTTTTATAATCACCTGAATTATTATCAATCAATTGGTAATGTCTTGAGATGTAAGTGTTTATTTCTAGGACTATATTTAAAGCTATATTTTTAATATAGTATTTATTACAGAGGTTCATGTCCAAGACTATATTTAAAGCTATATTTTTAATATAGTACTTACTGTAGAGGTTTTACACCTGAATGTCTCATTTGGTGAACTGAGAGATGTTTCCTCTGTTTAAAGGTTTGTCCGCACTGGTCACAGATGTAGTTCCTCTCATCTGAAAAACAGACAACATACGGTAAACACCATTTCATTTACAGCCTAGTTTAGCATCTCAATGAAATAACGGAATTGCTTGAAAGGCCTAAACCAAGCGTGTGAAACTCAGTGTAGTTCACGGACTACATAAAGGCAAATTTGATGTCAGTGAGCCAGAGCAGCAAAATCACAACATAATGACATTAATATACCCCAAAGAGAGAACTAGGGGTGCACCAAAAATTTGGTTTTTAAAAAAAATTGGACTTTGAAATATAAATTAGACAATGAAAACCATTGATTCACGACTAATATTTTTTTGCCTGATTACTTGATAAGATAATTTGATCCAACTGAATTCTTTATTGAATTGCCCTGGACTCTCCAAGTAATTGGCTGGGAAGATGTAATTAAAATCTCGTAAAAGGGCTGACACATTATGCATCATCTGAAAATCTGTCTGTAAGACCACCATAATTTTTCATTCTAGAAAGATTTTGATTGCATGTGCATTACTATTTCTTGATTTTTTTTAAATAAAAGACACCTTGGAAATTGGTCCAAAATTTGACAATATATATTGATTAAGGCCAGGAGACTTGGAAGAGCCTGCTTAAATGTAGAGGAACAGAGTCATAAGGGGAGTTGGATGGCTTCGTTTGGCAAACCACATCCGTATAAAAACAAAGAAAAAATACCGTATTGGCCCGAATATATGGCCCTGATTGTACGACAACCCCCTCTTTTTCATGACTCAAGTTTGAAAAAAGACTTTGACTCAAGTTTGAAAAAATACTTTTTGAACACCAAATTTAATTTTTATACAGAAAATAATTACAGTACATCTGAAACAAATGATTGTAACAATATATTTGAGAGAAAAAGCATGTTATTTTGCCTCATTCAAATCATGCAAAAACTGTCTATCACATCTTAATATCTGAACATTTAAATACGTAAACTAAAGTGCAATCACATTTGTAAATGAATGGCTTCTGATTTTTGAAATGTAAATAAAACTGTGATAAAACAACAAAATTGCAATAACTGCATTAACCATCAAAGAGAAGTCTAACAGTAACTGCAGTCTTGAAACAAATCTGAAGAAGGAAAAACAATAAAATAATGCAAACTGCTACCGCTATTGTTGGGAAGTGGTTCTTAACCTTTTTCCTTGTTCGCACCCCATTCAATTCACCAACCAGTTCTCGCACCCCCTTCCAGAATTGATGAAAAGCAATATTGATATCATAATCATCATGTGTAAGTAACAAAACCATCATGTATTTAATTCTTTTTTTACACAACTGACAACAAAATAATGCATTGCAGGATTACAAAAATCAAGATTACTTTCATACTAGGAAAAAAAACAAACAAAAAAAAACATTGTGCTTGTACTATGCATGGTGTGTTGTGAATTATTATGGCTGAGCCCCAAACTCAGTGACTTTGTTGCTGTTGCTTTCCATTTATGATGGCATCAAATCTTGGTGTCTTGGTGCTGAGTGCCACTCGCATGTCGTGTTGAGGATCCAGACGATTTCTGCTCTTGGTTTTGATGTGAAGCAGACAGGAAAACCCAGTCTCGCAGAGGTAAGTAGTCGCGAAAGGCACGAGCACAGTGAGAGCCTTCTTTGCCAGTGCAGGATATGTTTCCAACTGAGAAGCCCAGAAGTGCTCCAAGTGACCATTGGCAAACTCCATTTGGATTCCACGATTGTTTCTCAGTTCGATGAGATCTTCCTTGATGTTGCTATCATCATCAACATCTACCATATTCTGCTTAAAAGGGTGCCGGATCCAGTCGCCACAGGGTTTTAGCTCTCCACACGAGAAGTAGTCATCAAATGAGGTGCACAGTATCTGCAGATGTTCAACAATTTTTGAAACAAAATCTGAATGTAGGGAAGCATCCTCTGTGAGTGTTTCTTCAAGGGAAGGAACATTTGCCAAGTTCCCTTTCTTTACACAGCTAATCCACAAAACAATTTTGTCTTTGAATGTAGCCAACTTCTCACTTGCAATCAAAATGTTCATCCCTCTTCCTTGTAGTGAGCGATTGAGTTCATCTGTGAACACATCAGCCAAATAGGCAAGCATTTGAACAAATTCAGGATCGTCAAAATATCCAGCCAGTTCTTGTCCCAGTCCGTGGAGAAACTGCTAAATTTCTTCTCGTTATTCAAACATACAAGGTAGCACACGCCCACGTGGCAGCCACCTCACTTCAGTATGGTACAACAGCACAGTGTGTTCCTGACCCACTTCCTCACAAAATGACTGAAACAGTCGATGATTCAGAGCACGACCATGAATCATATTCACAATCTTCACACAAATCTCCAAAGTCTTTTTCAGGTCTGGGAGCAATGTTTTTGCTGCAAGAGCCTGCCGATGAAGAAAGCAGTGGGTAATCTTCAAGTCAGGAATTTCTTTTCTCATCAATGCAGCAAACCCTGAACGATTGCCCAGCATGGCTGGTGCACCATCAGTACATATCAAACCAATCCTGTCAAGATGAAGTTGGTATCTTGTGAAGAATTATTTTATCATACTGAACACATATATGGCTTTCGATGTTGTCTTCAGTGAGTGACAGAAGAGAAAACTTTCTTCCACTTTATTGTTCTTCACGTACCGGACTAATACCAATAGCTGACAACAATTTGACAAATCTGTTGACTCATCCACTTGTAGGCTAATCTTTACTGGACTGGCCTTGATGTCAACAACAACTTGCTCCAGGATATCATCACTCATGTCGACGATTCGGTTACGGATTACAGTAATTTCCGGTGTATAAGCCGCGACTTTTTTCCAAAATTTTGAACCCTGCGGCTTATAGTCAGGTGCGGCTTACATAAGATTTTTTTCGTGATTTTTGTGATGACTTGATCACTTTTACTCTTAACACTATTAGCTACAAAACAAACTGACAATTAACTCGTTTTCAAATCAGACGAGTAAAAACTGGTCAAATATTTTTAAAAAAGATATTAAAAGTGAAGACAATTTGCAATTCTAGTAATGACACGAATTTGATGCACAATTTGTCTTCGTGGGCCACATGGAATGATGTGGCGGGCCGTATCTGGCCCCCGGGCCTTGAGTTTGACACCTGTGCTCTAAACCATGTGACTCAGAGATTACACAAAGCAGTGGCGCTGTTTGGACCATCTGCATTGTATTAAAACCCAATCAATCAGCATCTAAATTCAATTCTTCTGACATTTTGCTCACCAAAAACAAGTTGTAATGAATGTGAACTTTTAATGCATTTTATTCAGAAGGTTACTTTGAACCCTGAGGCTTAAATGAATGCGGCATACTTATGGGTTTTTACGGCCTCCGGCCTCCAGGGGGCGCTCTATAAGGAAGCAAGAGCGAGACAGGCGAAGAAGAGATAATGCGCCGAAGAAGACGTGCTAGTTTGTTTACCACATTTCGCGCATCACGCAGAACGCGATCAAGACGGACATTACTGAAAGGAAGCTTTTATACACAAAGCGTCATTATGGGGGACAAAAGAAATGCATATGATGCCGCTTTTAAGCCAAAGGCAGTTGATGTTGATGACATTGTGTTGCGGCACCCTTTTCTTTATTTCGTGGACCCTCATCATGGAAAATGCTAGAAGAAATGGATAAAAACGACGACGAAAGAGATACTGAGAAAGTGTATGGCGGAGGATATCTAACGCTATTCCAATCGGAAATTGAGGAGGAAGACTTCAACGGTTTCATTGCACAGGAGGAAGATGAAGACGATGAAGCTCTTTTTTTTACTTTTATTTTAACCAGCCCTGTTAGTGCTGTGCTACCGTGTTGCTGCTGTGGTACCGCCGCGTCTCAGTGACTTTTACCTGTATGTTTTATTTACTGAGAAAGTGTGTGGCGAAGGATATCTAATGCTATTCCAATCGGAAATTGAGGAGGAAGACTTCGACGGTTTCACTGCACAGGAGGAAGATGAAGACGATGAAGCTCTTTTTCTTTACTTTAACCAGCCCTGTTAGTGCTGTGCTACCGTGTTGCTGCGATATTACTGCCGCGTCACAGGCAGTGTTTGGAAAGAAATGTTAAGGTATGTTATTAAAACTTCAAAAAGGCTTTCTGTGTACTGTCCTTCTTTGTAAAAAACTCGTGTGCACGTGCGGATTATAGTCCGGTGCAGCTTATGTAAGAAAAAAACTAAAATATCCCCGAATTTTAGCTGGTGCGGCTTATACACCGTGCGGCTTATACACCGGAAATTACGGTACATCATTTGATAAAGACACTTGTTCCAGTTTTCTCGCAGCTTCCTGACCGAGAACAGTCTTTGCCATTTCAAGGGCACACGGCTTGATCAATTCATCGGCAATTGTATGGGGCTTCTTTGACTTAGCAACAGGTATGCAACTTGATAAGAAGCATGTAGTAAAGGTTTTGCTGTTGGTGAAAATCCGTGTGTCAGCAAAGTGCCGGCACGATCAAACCTAGCTCTTTTGACTCGTAATGTTGCAATATCATTCCCTGCATCCTTGCCACCATGTCTGTTCTTAAAATGTTCATCGAGCTTTGATGGCTTCAAATTTGCTGGTGCTGCATAGGATACACTGTGGACGTTGTGTACTATCCTTCTCAGTAACACACATGAAGTCATACTTAACATAGTCATCATTCCACTTTCGTTTTTTGGACATACTGAAGATAAACCTGGAAAACAAGAATTTTGTTGTTATTTTTTGCTTTTTATGTGCAAGAGGGAGACAAAAGGCAAAGCTTATTAATTATTATAGCATGGCATTCTAATTATGAGAAAAGTGTATTACTACTAAATATATAACACGAGGCAGTACACATACATACCTTCTTAGGTCTACCTCGGCTAATGATTGAAGTGAAACTAACAGTGTGAAGCCGAAGCAGGTTTATGCAGTGAGTGACACGTACTAGACACGTTGTGATCAATGTTTTCTGAGTAACTGTGTTCTGAAGCATACCTGTTCATCATGTTAGCTTCACAAGTTTTTATTGTGTATTGTTATTCATTTAACAGTACTTAACTTTATTACTTACAAAAATAAATTAAAAATACATAAAATACAAATAACAAATACATAAAAAATATTATATTTTTTATATTAAATAATTATAATAATAATTGTTTTACTTTACAGCTATAAGGCTTAATTAGAATTATCCCTAATGCCAATTAACACAATGACTTCTTGATTTCCAGAATTTTTCACTTTTTTCGGTTACCCGACCATTATCCCCAAAAAATTGTAAATTTACCCCAGGGTATCCTCGCACCCCCCGGTTAAGAACCATTGGTATAGGGGGTTGGCTCGGATGGTTATGCTCTTTTCGCCCCCGGGTGTCGGTCACAACACAGGAGGGAAGACGTGGTTCAGTTTTGATTGCTTTACTGAATTATTGGCAAAAAAGTAACAGGCACTGTGGCTCATAGCGGTATACAAGCAAAATGGCAAAAATGTACTGAGTGAAGCGTGTGTGTGGTTTGTGGGGTATGTGTGTGTGTGGTTCTGCAACAGAAATACAGCACGTCAACGCTCAACTTCTGACGTCACACAACACTCGTATACGGCACACATTACATAACTAACTGCGCGTAACGGTTCCGCAATACTAAATAACCATAAATTAAATACTCTCTGCAACACACCAAACATAAGTCATCGAGACAACAAAATACATTTGCTGGCGACCGTTAGTCGCCGTGCCTCGGCGTAACTGCTACTCGTACGATGCGAGGCCAACTTAAAGGAGCGCGCCGGAGCTGTCAATCAAACGGCGCGCACACGAAGCAAACCGCGACAAACGGCACAACAGTGGACAGTAGTAACAATGAAATGTGTATACTCTCTTTGTGTCAAAGACGCACACGATCACACCAACATACTCAGCAGGCACGTGCACTCATAGGAGGCAGGTGAGGCAGTGCCTCACCTTGCCACCAGGGTCGGTAAAGGGCTCAACATGGTTTCCTCAGCTGTCACTATAAGTTGTTAAAAAATGAATAATATAATAAAACATAATATAATATCTGTCCCGTGGTCTTTACTTTTAATGCAATTTTGGTGTGTTTCCTATACATTTGGATCATTTTCATAGTCAAAATAGTTGTATTTCTTGTTCGAATAACAACAGGAGATGAGAATCATGGAGGCTGAGGCAGTGACAGGTAGTGCCTCTCAGGGCGTGCGTGTGAGAGTGTGCACCACACACACTGTACTGAGCGCGTGCAAACGGCACGTGCTTGCAGTCAGCGGGAAAATACGGGCATTGAGGCAGCCAGTACCTTTGCCTCAAAGATGGGGCGATAGTGAGCCTGCCTCACCAACCCCAACCCTAACCGCACGTCACTGATACTCAGTCGATACCTGCAACCTTTAACTTACCGCTGCGCACAAGCTCCAACAATCGCGATAAGCTGAGGTAACTCACGCGAGATGTAAGGCGCGGTGACGTAACTTCGCTTTAAAGGTATCTGGCGTCATCTAGTGTTGTGAATGGTTATACTGTCTAGACCAGGGGTGTCAAACTCATTTCACATTGTGGGCTACATGCGGCCTCGGTAGATGTCAAGTGTGCCGAACTGTTAAAATTATACCATAGTCTGCTATAAATAACCAAAATATCATGTCTTTCCTTTTTTTTGTGTAAAGCATAACAAGAACATTAGGAAAATGTTGAAATTTAATGAACATTCGTTTTACCAAAGATTTCATGAAACACCTCAGATTTCTGTAGACAAATGTCTAAAATGTATTTGGTTGTTGTGGTGTCCATCATTGGCACCAACTCAAGAAACTCTTCAGTAACAGTCAATGTCTCATCAACTCCACGAATAAATAAGGCCAGTTGTGCCAAAACTGTGATGTCAGTGCTCTCGTCAATTGCAACGGAAAATGCAATAAATGACTTGACTCTGTTTCAATTGGCTGTCTAAATCTGCTGATCGGTCCGAAATCCTCTCTGCTATAGTATTCCTCGTCAAGCTAATATTAGCAAAAGCATGTAGTTTCTTGGGACATACAAGTTCAGCCGCCTTCATCATGCATCGTTTAACAAAGTTACCATCGGAATACGGCTTTGATGCTAATGCTATTTCGCTGGCAATTAGTTAGCTGGCTTTTACCGCTGCTTCACTGACTTGTCGGCTCTGGATGAAAGACTGCTGTTTCCTCAGACCCGCCTGCAATTCGTTGATCTCATCTCTTCTCACTTGTCCTTGCAAGCCATCATATTTTTCGCTGTGAAGAGTGGCGTCGAATATTATACCGTATTTTTTGGACTAAAAGTCGCGCCGTAATATACGTCGCATTAGCCATAAAATGCATAATAAAGTGAAAAAAAACATATATAAGTCGCTACGGAGTATAAGTTGCATTTTGGGGGAAATTTATTCGGCAAAATCTGACACCAAGAACAGACATGAATGAGCAACAACAGGCTAAACGATACGGTATGCTAACGTGACATAAACACAAACAAAGAGCTGAGAACGGGCCTGACGTAACATTGACAGTTATCCAAATAACTATAAAATAAATAACACCTTTATCAAACCATCTGTGTCACACCAAATCATTAAATCCATCGATCGTCCTTTATGTCAACAATGCCGGGTGCGCGCCGCTGACTGCGGTTGCACTTCAAATTATTCCACAGGCCCATATAACGATATATAAATTATATATCAAATACCTATCACATAAGCAATATTATTATCAAACCATCTGTGTCACTCCAAATCATTAAATCCATCGATCGTCCTTTATGTCAACAATGCCGGGTGCGCGCCGCTGACGGCGGTTGCACTTCAAAATATTCCACAGGCCCATATAATTATAAACAATTTTATCAAACAATCTCTGTCACTCCAAGTTATTAAATCCTGTGATCGAATCTTTTGTCCTTTATGTGAAGCACCGCTGCGTATGCGTCGCGCCGCAGTTGCAGTTCAGATTACAGTAATCCTTTGCTACATCGCGGTTCGTTTATTGCGGTTTCACTACATCGCGGATTTCTGAATTTTGGAAATTTGTGAAAAAATTCACATATAAGTCACTCCTGAGCATAAGTCGCCCCCCCACCCAAACTGAAAAAAAAATGCGGTTTATAGTCCGAAAAATACTGTATTCCTTCAATACTGAAACTTGTTGCAAACACATCAAGCACAAAGGTTTTCCGTGCATTTCTATAAATAAATAGGAGGTGGTCCATTTTTCATTGAAAATTCTACACTCCGTATCTACATTTCTCCGTTTGGATAATAACATTTTGGCTAATGAGGGTGTAGGGGAGGCATAGAGACCAGGGTAGAAACAACGTCGTAACAAGCAGCAATTGGTGCATTGCTACCTTCTGCTGTGTTGAGTCCTTCTTCTCTGATCAAAACAATGTTGTCTTCTACTCTGATCAAAACAGTGTGATAATCCATGAATTGCATATCATTAAAAATATTAATTCCGTGTCTTTTGTGCATTTTTTCACTTTTAAATTATCCTGCGGGCCTGATCGAACGCGGTCCTGATCGAACCTTCTTGCGGGCCGCATGTTTGACACCCCAGGTCTAGACCAAGCTTCTATTGATTAAACCAGTCCTTCACAAATAGTGGGGCGCGGCCCCCTGGGGGAGGGGTACGGTGCGAAACCAGGGGGAGAGGGGCGTGTGACACCAGGGAACATGCTTTTTTTGGCTGTACTAGATTATAGGGTAATTAGATATCCACTGCACTAGGTGGGAGTGGTGGTATCACTGTAAGAGTGTGTGCAAGGAGTATTCGCTCTATAGTGAAGAGCGCACAGAACATACGCACACACAGCACAGAGCAGGCGATAAAAAGTGCAGTGGGACACCATGGAAAAATATTTGACAGGGTTGAAAAGAACGGCGGAGAGAGACTCCAAATTGCCCGTAGGTGTGAGTGCGAGTGCAGATGGTTGTTTGTCTCTGTGTCCCCTGCGATTGGCTGGCAACCATTTCAGAGTGTCCCCAGCCTACTGCCCGATGACAGCTGGGATAGGATCCAGCACGCCCGCGACCCCCGTGGGGACAAAGCTGTACAGAGAATGAATGGATGGATAAAAAAATTGGCGATTCTCTCCCAACTGTACATCCGTCGATGTGTCTTAACACAGGTCAATTCAGGTCAAGACGCTCGTCCCGATCACGTGACATGTCACCCCAGTCGAGCCCGTGAAGCAAGCAAAAATGAGCAAGAAACAGAGATTTTTGGAAAGCTTCTTCGGAAAGGGAAAAAAAGCCCAATGAGGAGACGGAAAAAGAAGAGGCTACGACTTCTAAGAAAGGGAAAGCTGCATTTAAAAGAAAAATTCAGGAGTCCTACTTAAAATATGGATTATTCGCCTCAGGTGACTCTGACGCGCCAAGACCACTCTGCATAGTATGTGGCGACAGGCTCGCTAACGAGGCAATGAAGCCTTCAAAGCTGCCTCGGCACATGGAGACCAAGCATCCTGCATTAAAAGACAAACCTTTGAAAGATAAAAAACGTGAACAAGAAGGATATTGTCTCCGATTACACCTAGATGGGACCAGCTCGTTTCTAAGAAACAAGCTCAGTGCTCCCACTAATTCAACGTAATGGTGAGTTTTTTTTTTATGTGATTTATGATTGTTTTTATGCCAGTCGTATCATTTTATTTCATCGTATTTATATATCTATTATAAAGGTATTATTTATTTATATAAACGTATTATTTATTTACATAAAGGCCGGTACGCGAAACTATTTCTGACAAGTAACCGATCCGTGGCACAAAAAAAGGTTGGGGACCACTGATTTAGAGAACTTACCAGTAGTGACCAGGGTTTCAGTTCTCGTTTTAGCTTTATTTATGGGTATTTATTTATATGCGTTTGGTTTTCTGTTTTGGTAAAATTATTTATTCCAAGAATATTTTGTCATCAATTACTTTTGGTTTAGTTTCGTAGGTCTAGGTAAGTCTCAATGCCGATTGACTGTCGCCAACATGCTAAGAACAAGAAGAAGACGAAGCAGCAACAGCAGCAGAAGCAGCTCGGATGGTCCTAAATAGCAGGAACGAATTGTAATTTAGCGATGACAGATGCATGGTCAAAATAATAATGGTTCAATGACTGACAATTACAGTTTATTTGCTGTAAACAACTGTCCAGACTTAAAGATAGACCAAGCTTCTATTGATTAAACCAGTCCTTCACAAATAGTGGGGCGCGGCCCCCTGGGGGAGGGGTACGGTGCGAAACCAGGGGGAGAGGGGCGTGTGACACCAGGGAACATGCTTTTTTTGGCTGTACTAGATTATAGGGTAATTAGATATCCACTGCACTAGGTGGGAGTGGTGGTATCACTGTAAGAGTGTGTGCAAGGAGTATTCGCTCTATAGTGAAGAGCGCACAGAACATACGCACACACAGCACAGAGCAGGCGATAAAAAGTGCAGTGGGACACCATGGAAAAATATTTGACAGGGTTGAAAAGAACGGCGGAGAGAGACGGATATAAGAGAAATGAGAGTCACACGAAAGCTAAGACAAGGAAATATGATGAAGCATACGTAGCGCTCGGCTTCAGTGTGAGTACGATGGGAGACGAGTGAAGACCGGTATGTATACTGTGCCTTACAATGTTGGCAACGGACAGTATGAAGCCAAATAAATTAAGGCGGTACTTAAAGACATTGCACCCCAATCACGCTGATAAGATGCTTGAGGTTTTTCAGCGAAAACAGGCTGAATATTGCCAACAATCATCCAACTTTGTGAATGCTACTTCAGTCAATCAGCAAACACTGAGAGCATCATATAAAGTAGCGTACCAAATTGCTCGGTCCAAAAAAACCCACACCGTTGCAGAAGAGCTGATACCGCCTGCAGTCGTGGAAATGGTCTTGGTCATGCTGTCTCATTTTGATTAAAAGAAAAAACAGCACAAATAGTTTTACTCATTTTTGGTTCGTTTTAAGTTTAAATATTTTATATATTGTGCTCCTGAGTTAATGTTGTTGATTACACTGAATTGAATATAATTTATTGCTGTTATTTAATATTTATGTTTATTATTATTTTATTGTATTGTATTTTTTCAGCATATAATGGCAGTTGGTCAAAAATGAATGAATGAATAAATGAATCTTTATTTCGAACATGATTTAAAGAATGAAAACAATAAAAAAACAAACAACAAAAACTAACAACAAACAATATATATCACTGTTCAAAAAGGAGTAGGAAGAAGCCTAAGCTTATCATGTCCTACCCCTATCCATCACTTAGTTCCAAGTGAGAACATTAAAACTAAAAAAGAACAAAAGAAAAATAACAAAAACATCTTATAATCCAAAAATTTAACAGTACCGTATTTTTTGGACTAAAAGTCACTCCGGAATATATGTCGCATTAGCCATAAAATGTACGATAACGTGGAAAAAAAACCATATGTAAGTCGCTCCGGAGTATATGTTGCATTTTGGGGGAAATTTATTCGACAAAATCCAACACCAAGAACAGACATGAAAGAGCAACAACAAACTAAACGATAGGTATGCTAACGCGACATAAACACAAACGAAGAGCTGAGAACGGGCCTGACGTAACATTCAGAGTTATTCAAATAACTATTACATAAATAACACGTTTATAAAACCATCTGTGTCACTCCAAATCATTAAAGCCATCAATCGTCCCTTATGTCAACAATGGGTGCGCGCTGACGGCGCTTGCACTTCAAAATATTCCACAGGCCCATATAACGATATATAAATTATATATGAAATAACGATTATATAAGCAACAATTTTATCAAACCATCTGTGTCACTCCAAATCATTAAATCCATCGATCAAATTCCTCGTCCTTTGTCAACAACGCCATGCGTGCGCCCTGACGTCAGCCTCGTCGTTATTCCACAGATCTAGTATATAACTATATTGTAGCCTTAAAGTACCAGGAAAGACGTGGGTTTGGTAAACGGCTCTTTATTTAACAAAACAAGAGTTCAACGAGCCAACAACTACTGAACTGTAATGATAAAAACATATGCAACTTGCTACACAAAAAAAAAAAAAAATCAAATAACTATAACATAAATAGCTCACCGCCACACGGCCCCAAGCACTGGCGTCGACTTCCAGGCGTGTGGTAGTGTGGACTTCCATCCCCGGAGGTAGCACTTCCAGCCACAGAGGTGGAAGAGAGCTCCATAGAATAGTACCGGGCGTGCGTAAAAGCCATGTCCGAGCCCCATCCACCGTCCCCGGATAGCCACCAGGCCGAGCGCCGGCCCCCGACTTCCATCCACGAAGGTGAAAGAGAGCTCCATAGAGTAGGACCGGGCGTGCGTAAAAGTCATGTCCGAGCCCCATCCACCGTCCCCGGACAGCCACCCGGCCGAGCGGCGGCCCCCGACTTCCATCCACGGAGGTGAAAGAGAGCTCCGTAGAGTAGGACCGGGCGTGTTTAAAAGCCATAATAGTTTTTCAAACCTTCTGTGTCACTCCAAATCCTTAAATCCTTCAAACTCTTCATCCTCCGTGTCACTTAAAAACAAAGCCGCTGATGATGCTGGTAGTACGTGGGGCCCTTCGTCATCTTCGTCATCGCGTGATCGAATCTTTGTCCTTTAGGTAAACAATCGCCGCGCCGCTGTCACACACATCTGGATGTGGTGAAATGTGTCCTCTGCATTTAACCCATCCCTGTGTGATTTTGATCCAGCCCCTGAGGGAGAGGGGAGCAGTGAGCAGCAGCGGTGCCGCGCTCGGGAATCATTTGGTGATTAATGGTTTTGGTTTTAAAGTGGTTATGTATGCATTTCCCCATATCTCCACACAGTAAGTCAAATATGGTAAAACAAGACAACACGACAGAGTATACAACATTCTCTGCTCCAGAATATGTTTTGCACTGCACAGTACTGCAATACTCCTTGCTACTTTGGTTCTAACGTATCTTACATATATGAGGTTTCCAACAGAATTTATTGTCTAATATTACTCCTAAAAATTTGATCTCATAAACCTGTTCAATATTGACACTATCTATTGTTACTTGAACCTTTGTATCTATTTTACGGTTTCCAAATACCATCAGTTAGGTTTTGTCTACATTCAATGATAATTTATTAATGTCAAACCATATTTTAAGTTTGGACAATTCAGTTGTAATGGTCTCCAATAGTATCTTTAAGTTATTTCCAGAACAAAAGATGTTGGTGTCGTCCGCAAAAATAATACATTTAAAGATTGTTGACACCTTACAAATATCATTTATGTACAGAATAAATAATATGGGGCCCAACACTGACCCCTGTGGGACTCCACAGGTAAAGTCTAGGCATGATGATATTATCCATCTTAACAAACAGTTGTCTATTAGTAATGTAACTTTTTAACCAGCTCAATACTACACCTCTCATCCCATATCTTTCCATTTTATACAATATGTTATGGTCAATGGTATCGAAAGCTTTTTTCAAATCAATAAATACTCCTACCACATATTCCTTATTGTCAATACAGTTAGTTATTTCTTCCGTCAAATCCATTAGTGTCATAGTTGTTGATCTATTTGTTCTAAATCCATATTGGCTGTCAGTTAGCAAGTTGTGTATCTCAGTGAAGCTATCCAGTCTCACAATGAAAACCTTCTCCAAGATTTAAGAGAATTGACATAATAGAGAAACAGGTCTATAATTTGTAAAGAGATGTTTATCTCCTGTTTTATACAGTGGGATAACCTTAGTCATTTTCATTTTGCTTGGGAAGGTACCTGTTCTAAAGGACAAATTACAGATGTGTGTCAGAGGATTTACCACTCCATCAACAACTTCCTTAATTAAGGCCATGTCAACATCGTTCCTATCTGTAGATGTTTTATTTTTGCATGATTTTATAATATCTAAAACTTCTTTCTCATCAACCGCTCTCAAGAACATTGAACTTGGATTAATTTCAATACCATCTCCTACTGCTCTCGCCTGCTTTATCAACGGGTCACTGATACCCTCAGCCGCAGTCTTACATTCACGAAAAATGCATTCAAATCATTGACCATATCTTCCATATTGTTTATGATCTTGTTATTATCCATGAAGTGTTCAGGATACCGTATTTTCCGGACTATAAGTCGCTCCGGAGTATAAATCGTAACAGCCATAAAATGCCCCAAAAAGTGAAAAAAAAAAACATATACCGTAATTGCGGGACTATAAAGCACACCGGATTATAAGCCGCACCAGGTAAAATTCATGGATATTTCAGTTTTTTTCTTACATAAGCCACACCGGACTATAAGCCGCACATGCACACGAGTTTTTTTACAAAGAAAGACAGTACATAGAAAGCCTTTTTAACGTTTTAATAACATACTTGAACATGTCTTTCTAAACATTCCCTGTGACGCATCAGTAGTACCGCAGCAACGCGGAAGTGTGCAGACGAGTTATTAGCAAAGAAAGACTGGACACAAAGTTTTTCTAAAGCTTTAATAACATACCTTAACATTTCTTTCCAAACACTGCAAAGTAACACAGCAAAGTCACTGAGACGCGGTGGTAACACAGCAGCGACACGGTAGCACAGCACTAACAGGGCTGGTTAAAAAAAACATACCGTAAAAGTAAAAAAAGAGCCGTCTTCATCTTCCACCTGTGCACTGAAACCATCGAAGTCTTCCTCCTTAGTGTCCGATTGGAATAGCTTTAGATATCCTTCGCCTCACACTTTCTCAGTCTCTCTTTCGTCGTCGCTTTTATGCATTTCTTCGAGTGTGATGAGGGTCTGTTCATTCTAATCTTATTCATGCACGAAGCGCTAAATTACATTAAACTAGCGAGCGACACGTATAGCTTAAAAGTGGCATCATATGCATTTCTTTTGTCCCCCATAATGACGGTTTGTGTATAAAAGCTTCCCGTCTTTGTGAGTGCGGGTGTGTGCGTGATGCGCGAGACGATCAAAACACAAACTGGCACGTCTTCTTCGGCGCATTATCTCTTCTTAGTCTGTCTCGCTCTTGCTTCCTGCTAGAGCGCCCCCTGGAGACCGGAGGCCGTAAAAATCCATAAGTACGCTCCAGAGTAGACACAAGATAATGTCATCAACATCGACTGCCTTTGGCTTAAAAGCGGCATCATATGCATTTCTTTTGTCCCCCATGATGACGGTTTGTGTATAAAGGCTTCCTTTCAGTAATGTCCGTCTTGATCGCGCTCTGCATGATGCGCGAAATATAAACACAAACTCGCGCGTCTTCTTCGGCGCATTATTTCTTCTTCGCCTGTCTCGCTCTTGCTTCCTGCTAGAGCGCCCCCTGGAGGCCGGAGGCCGTAAAAATCCATAAGTACGCCGCGCCGCCGTTTAAGGTTCAAAGTAACCTTCTGAATAAAATGCATTAAAAGTTCACATTCATTACAACTTGTTTTTGGTGAGCAAACTGTCAGAAGAATTTAATTTAAATGCTGATTGATTGGGTTTTAATACAATGCAGATGGTCCAAACAGCGCCACTGCTTTGTGTAATCTTTGAGTCACATGGCAGAGTAAGAGAAAGGGTTTAGAGCAGTGGTTCCCAAACTTTTTCAGGCTAGCGCGCCCTTGGCTCCCCAGTGAATTCCTAGTGCCACCCCCCCCCCCCACAGGGTATGCTGCAATTTGAAAAGAGAAAGGTTAAACACAAATGTGTATTTGTGAACCAATTTAAGCAAAAGCAAGTTTACCCTCTCACGTATTCATTTTCTTCCATTTACTCACAGAAAATGGTGGCGGACGTGATCTAAGGCACGCCACCCTCGCCACCCACACAATGACATACGCGCGAACACGCATGTATGCACACACACATGCACACACAGGTACAATGTCATATATGTACATTCGTAACAATATATATCAGTGAATGCACCACCCTAACAAGCTCAACACAACACAACACGGCGCGTTCTGGCGAGTCCCCAATTTCATGTTGACTTGAACTCAAGATGATGTTGACCGCCAGAATGCGGTTTTTATTATAAGATAAAATTCTGAACATTACAAGCTTGAAATTACAAACCCGAGTTTTTGCTTTTGTAGTCTATGCTGTCTATGTAGTGACTACATAGACTTCGGACTGCCGCCCCACTACCACCCCCTTCAACTTCTGACTTCGACTTCGGACTGCCGCCCCCACTACCGCCCCCTACCTCCTCCTACGTCCTCACCGCCCCCCCAGATCTTTCCACCACCCCCAGGGGGGCCGGTACCGCCCACTTTGGGAACCACTGGTTTAGAGCACAGGTGTCAAACTCAAGGCCCGGGGGCCAGATACGGCACGCCGGCCAGATACGGCCCGCCACATCATTCTATGTGGCCCACGAAGACAAATTGTGCATCAAATTTGTGTGTCATTACTAGAATTGCAAATTGTCTTCACTTTTAATAATATCTTTTTTTTTAAATATTTGACCAGTTTTTACTCGTCTGATTTGAAAACGAGTTATTTGTCAGTTTGTTTTGTAGCTTTTACTGTATATAATAGTGTTAAGAGTAATTGTGCATCAAATTTGTGTGTCATTACTAGAATTGCAAATTGTCTTCACTTTTAATAATATCTTTTTTTTAAATATTTGACCAGTTTTTACTCGTCTGATTTGAAAACGAGTTATTTGTCAGTTTGTTTTGTAGCTTTTACTGTATATAATAGTGTTAAGAGTAAAAGTGATCAAGTCATCACAAAAATCACGAAAAAAATCTTATATAAGCCGCACCTGACTAATATTTTGGAAAAAAAGTCGCGGTTTATAGTCCGAAAATTACGGTATAAATCGCTCCGGAGTATAAATTGCATTTTGGGGGGCAATTTATTCGACAAAATCCCACACCAAAAACAGTCATGAACAAGCAACAACAGGCTAAACTATAGCAACAACAGGCTAAACGATAGGTATGCTGACGTGACAAACACAAACAAAGAGCTGAGAACGGGCCTGACGTAACATATAGAGTGATTAAGGACAACTATTACATGAATAACATGTCTATAAAACCATCTGTGTCACTCCAATTCATTAAATCCATCAATCGTTCGATACGATAGCAACAGGCTAAACGATAGGTATGCTAACGTGACAAACACAAATGAGGAGCTGAGAACGGGCCTGACGTAACATATAGAGTGATTTAGGACAACTATTACATAAATAACATGTTTATAAAACCATCGGTGTCACTCCAATTCATTAAATCCATTGATCGTTCGATACGATAGCAACAGGCTAAACGATAGGTATGCTAACGTGACAAACACAAACGAAGAGCTGAGAATGGGCCTGACGTAACATATAGAGTTATTAAGGAAAACAATTACATGAATAACACGTTTATAAAATCATCTGTGTCACTCCAATTCATTAAATCCATCAATCGTTCTTTGTCAACAATGGGTGCGCGCGGCTGAGGGCGCTTGCACTTCAATGATATAAGGCAAATGGTCACTTATATCATTCAGCAATAACTCACTAATGATATTGTTTTCCAAGCTATTAGTGAATATGTATGTTATCAATGAGAGTGGCACAATGTGATGTTACTCTGCTTGGCTTGGTGATCATGGGCAAGAGACACATACTAAACAATGTATCATAGAACTCGTCAGTCTGTTTGTTGGGATTCAGAAGGTCTATATTGAGATCACCACAGATGAAGTTCAGTTTCTGGTTTGTATTGGCAAATAATCCCTCCATAATGTCCTTAAAGTGTATGTAAAGGCACCTTTAACATGTTTTAAAAACCACTCAGAATGTTCGATTATATTCACCTGTATCCAAATAATATTATAGAATTTGAAATAAAATTGTATTCGTGAGCCAAACACAGTCAATTTGTGTGTATTTCGCGATCTTTCCTACCCCTGTCATGAACCGTGCCATTCTGGATCACATGGTACTGTGACGTAGATGATAGGATTCCCCCCATTGTTTACTGATTGATAGCGCGAAGATCCATACAATTTCCTGGTGTTTTGTCTTCAATACTTCACATATAAGCATAATAGAGACAACGGAGCCCCCCCAAGTTCACCCACCCCTCCTCGAAAGTGCCAAGACAGAGCCGTGCAATTGCCAAAAGGGAGATTCTTGGGGTATGAAAATGTTACCTTTATGTTATTTGGAAAATAAAACAGTTTAGGCTTATAACTATAGGTGTAACTTTGGTAGTAACATACTGTGTGCAAAGGGAAAATAAGAATTAGCACACCAAAGTAATAATCGTTCATGGGTTTTCCCAGTCCTAAAAATTAATTTTCCTACTGTTTTCTACCCTATAAAAAAAATATGTTGCCGAATATATTATTAAAAGAAATGTTCTTTGCAACTTGCTTAGAATTTATTAAATTGGACACCCAAAACAATATCAGTATATAGCCACTGATTTTCTCCGGCTGTACCTTCTGCGCCTTCGTTTTGCGATGCTTCAGTCGCTGGGGTTATAGCCATTGATTTTCTCTGGCTGTACCTTCTGCGCCTTCGTTTTGCGATGCTTCAGTCGCTGGGGTACTTCTCACTGGTTCAAATTGGTAGCTTTGTACCCCAAGAAAGAAATCATACTATTCTTCATTTTCGTCAGAAGGTGAAGCATCATCTGAGGGAGATTCGTCAGACAACATCGCTTCCACTTCTGTATCCGCCATTATGCTTACATGGGCTAAGTAACTCGGCAACGCTCGGCCTCCTATAATCTATGTCACAGTCACTTTGGCAATTTCCGGGATGAACTTCAACGATCACATACAAACCGTTCATTTTTCATCGATTACTCCTCAATTTGCAATTTTTTAAAAAAATTCACAACAGTTTCCAAAAATACAAGCCCACCTTTATCAAATACAATTTGGGACCCCATAGTGTCTTTACATGCCCTTTAAACATGTCAATGCTGGAGCCAGGAGCGCGATAAACACAATTACCGAATTTGCCGGTGTCTAAGTCGACTCGGTGTATAAGTCGACCCCCTAAAATTCGACGGAAATTTACGATTTTATGATATATCCTTTGTATAAGTCGAGCTCAATTGTTGCATTATATTAAACTTCAAAATTCAATCAGAAATATGCTAAATTTATTGACGAAATGTGTTCAAATTCCAGGAGGCCGTGCGCATGCGCAGTGGCCGGAAATAGCTCCAGCCGAGCGGATCGGGTGTTTATAAGCACCGTGGAGGAGATCGCGGAGCCTCATTCGACTTCCAGTGGCCGGCGAGCTCGCGCACGCCGCCCGGCACCACCGGGAGGCCGGAAATAGCTCCAAGCCGAGCGGATCGGCACTTTATAAGCACCGCGGAGGAGATCGCGGAGCCTCATTCGACTTCCAGCGGCCAGCGCACTCGCGCACGCCGCCCGGCACCACCGGGAGGCCGTGCACATGCGCCAAGTGGCCGGAAATAGCTCCCGCCGAGCGGATCGGCTCTTTATAAGCACCGCGGAGGAGATCGAAGAGCCTCATTCGACTTCCAGCAGTCGGCGAGCTCGCGCACGCCGCCCGGCACATCCGGGAGGCCGTGCGCACGCGCCAAGTGGCCGGGAATAGCTCCCGCCGAGCGGATCGGCTGTTTATAAGCACTGCGGAGGAGATCGCGGAGCCTCATTCGACTTCCAGCAGCCGGCGAGCTCGCGCACGCCGCCCAGCACAGCCGGGAGGCCGTGCGCACGCGCCAGGTGGCCGAAAATAGCTCCGGCCGAGCGGATTGGCACTTTATAAGCACCGCGGATGAAATCGCGGAGCCTCATTCGACTTCCAGCGGGCCGCGCACTTGCGCACGCCGCCCGGTTCAAATTTTCTAAGTGCCAACGGCTCTTGCGTCATAAAGAGTCCGCCTCGGCTGGTTCCCCATGTCGGCCAGAACAAGTGAAAATTCGGCCTCTTTCCCTGGAAGTCCGGCCAAGTTTGGCGAATATTTTCTAAGTGCCAACGACTCAACCGCTGTAAAGTGTCCGCCTCGGCTGATTCCCCATGTCGGCCACCACAAGTGAAAATTCGGCCTCTTCCCCTGGAAGTCTGGCCAAGTTTGGCAAATATTTTCAAAGTGCGAACGACTCAACCGCCGTAAAGTGTCCGCCTCGGCTGGTTCCCAGTGTCGGCCACCACAAGTGAAAATTCGGCCTCTTCCCCTGGAAGTCCGGGCAAGTTTGGCGAATATTTTCTAAGTGCCAACGACTCAACCGCCGTAAAGTGTCCGCCTCGGCTGGTTCCTCCGGTCGGCCAGAACAAGTGAAAATTCGACCTCTTCCCCTGGAAGTCTGGCCAAGTTTGGCGAATATTTTCTAATTGCCAATGACATTCATTTAGACATGGCGATTGAATGTTTACGTACCGGTAGTTATTGTCGTTGCTTGACACGCGATGACTCGCACATTCGCTCAATACCCAGTATTTCCCCCTAGCAGTCATCGTCGCTGCCTGGCTTTCGATGTCCGTTATTGAGGTGAGAATATTTGAAATTGTTGCTGAGGATGCGTGTTAATGCGACAAACGCTTTATAATGATTCAGTTTCTCGCTGTTTGATGAGCCTGACGGACGCACACCCACGCACAATGAGATGCATGAGAAACGGCCTTGGTTACCATCACATTTGAAGCGATGAATACGAAGTTACATTTTATGACTCGGTGTATAAGTCGAAGTCGTTTTTTTCCGGTCGATTTTGGATCGAAAAAGGTCGACCAATACACCGGCAAATACGGTAACAATTACATTTCTTTTTTTCCCCATGTCGATTTCTATGGTAATACATTCCATTACATCAGCAATAGTTACAGTCATATTTTCGATCACCTTGAAGTTGAAATTCTGGTCTGCAAACAAGGCCACTCCCCCTCCCTTTTTATCCATCCTACTCTTGTACTTGAGTTCATAACCTTTCAACTCAAAATCTGCACCCTTCTCGGAGTTAATCCAAGTGTCAGAAATAGCTACAATATTGAATTGCTTCTTAAAATGGTATAAGTACTCCTTAATATGTTGAAAATTGGCGTAAAGGCTTCTGCTATTAAAATGGATAATTGACAGTCCTTGATTTACATTGATTTTGGCATTAAATTGGTCATCTGTATAATAACCACAATTGCTGTTTACATTCTTAAAGAAGTTGCTATCAGGGTCAATGTTATATTCAAATCCATGCATGTTATGTTCAGTGAGTTCAACTATATCAGAAGAGTCTAATGCCATTTCAGTCCACAGTCATTTCCACAGGTAGCCAGTCCATAAATCCATGCATGTTAAGTTCAGTGAGTTCAACTATATCAGAAGAGTCTAATGCAATTTCAGTCCACAGTCATTTCCACAGGTAGCCAGTCCATAAATAAACAGCGTTGTTACCTTGTGTAGTTGTCGTCTGATTGTCACTGATACTTGTTCAATTCTTCTACACTTCTGACGACCATCCCTCTGGATTCCTCTGGCGTTCCGTTCAGCTTCATATAGACTTTGCAATTTGCTGTCCATGTGGATTGGATCTTTCTGTTCTTTCGTAAAAAGCGAGCTTTCTTGGCGATATCCGCATTCTTTTTGGTCAAGTGCTCATTCAGGTAAACGTCGGATCCTCTCAGCATTTTCTTTTGTTTTAACAGTGCCGTTTTATGTTTTCGGTTTGCAAATCTCAGGATTACAGCAGGTTTGTCGCTTGTCCTTCTCTGCGTGGGTGACAGGCCTCTATGCTACGCCCGTCCAGTCCTATGCCCTTGGACAGGAAAAAGGCTGTCACCTGTTGTTCTGCGCTGGTTGAGTCGGCCTGGTTGGTCTCATCGAAACCCGCCACCGCCCAGGCAAATGACCGGGGTTTAATCGCAAGTCCAGTGACAATTATGTCATTCATTCTTGTGTACTGCTCGAGGTCCGACACTCGATTTTCCAAATGTGCAATTGTTTTCTCCTTTTCATTGAGTTGTAGTCGTAGCGTTCTAACTTCTTCAACAAAGTTGAGAATTGTTTTCTGCTCCAGTCTGACGGCCTCCATCGCCGCAGTCAGAAAATCGAGTGCTTCCTTAAGCTCTTTTTCCACTTTCGTCGGCATGGTAAAAAGGTGGTAAATAGAGTGTCCAACAGAGTTTCAACACTGGCTCAGAGGCGCCGTGATGGCAGCGCGTCCAAGCTAGGCGGAAAATACTGCTCCAAGCATATTTTCCTTTCACTCTTGAGAACCTTGGTTTTGTTCATTCCTCTCCACATTCGTTTCTTCTGCTCTTGAAAGCTGCTGCGTGGCGAGCGATAGCAATAGATATGTAGAATGTTTGTAGTTTAAATAATTTTAGTTCATTTTTTAATTTCAGGCAAAGTGATGCACTTTTAATACGTTGTTACGAACTAAAAATTATGTTATTAATAAAATTGTTCTTTATTGTAAGTTGATTTTTTTTATTTATTTTTTTTAATTTAATTTTAATAAGGGTACAAGCATGGGGCGCGCGCAATGTTTTCTTCTCCCTGTGGGGGGCATCACAGAAAAAAATTGAGAAGCACTGGATTTAACCAACCATACCTGTGTGGATGAGTTTTACATGTCGTTGCAAGTAACGGTCAATGGTGAAGACCTTGTTGCATCCAGGGTGGGGACAGGGTCGCTCCCTTACTTCTTCATGATGCTCTTTGATATGCTTCTGGAGGACAATACCAAGGTGAAAACAAAGACTTACTTCAATAGACAATCCCACCACCGATTTTGTACCTAAATGGGGGGGGGGGGGGTCACTCGTTATGAGTGTTGACAATTAAAAGCAACTAGGCCAGACATGGGCAAACTACGGCCCGCGGGCCACATCCGGCCCACGCGGCCATTTAATCCGGCTCGTCAAACCTAAATAAATAGTAATATTAAAGATTTTTTTGGGTCATTTTCCCTGCAATGACTGCATTTTCCCAGTAGATGGGGAAACGCCCGCCCGCACATTTACCCCAGCAGCCGTGTCACAAGTGAGTGTACGTGCTCAGTAGTACGGACTCCGCGCTCTATTTCTAGATTAGATTAGATTAGATTAGATTAGACTCCACTTTATTAATCCCTTGGGATTACTCCTTCAGGGAAATTCTGTCTCTGCATTTAACCCATCCCCATGTGATTTTAATCCATCCCCTGGGGGAGAGGGGAGCAGTGAGCAGCAGCGGTGCCGCGCTCGGGAATCATTTGGTGATCTAACCCCCCAATTCCAACCCTTAATGCTGAGTGCCAAGCAGGGAGGCAATGGGTCCCATTTTTATAGTCTTTGGTATGACCCGGCCGGGGTTTGAACCCACAACCTTCCAGTCTCAGGGCGGACACTCTACTACTAGGCCACTGAGTAGTGCTGAATTTCGAGTGTGGGCTGTGACGTCAGCAGTCTCGTAATTCGCGTGCTGAGCTCTCAGATATACCCCTCCGCGAGTCGTCACCTTATCGTGGTGGAGGGGTTTGCGTGCCCCTATGATCCTAGGAGCCATGTTGTCGGGGGCTTCATGCCCCTGGTAGGGTCACCCATGGCAAACGGGTCCTAGGTGAGGGGTCAGACAAAGCACGGCTCACCCAAGCCCCTTATGATGAAAAACATAAATGGACTTTGTTTTCCCTCGCCCGGACGCGGGTCACCGGGGCCTCCCTCTGGAGCCAGGCCTGGAGGCGGGGCTCGAAGGCGAGCGTCTGGTGGCCGGGCCTTCGCCCATGGGGCCCGGCCGGGCATAGCCCGAAATGGAAACGTGGGTCCCCCTTCCCATGGGCTCACCACCTGTGGGAGGGGCCGAAGGGGTCGGGTGCAATGTGAGCTGGGCGGCAGCCAAAGGCAGGGACCTTGGCGGTCTGATCCCCGGCTGCAGAAGCTGGCTCTTGGGACATGGAATGTCACCTCTCTGGCTGGAAAGGAGCCCGAGCTGGTGTGCGAGGCAGAAAGATTCCGACTAGATATAGTCGGACTAGCCTCCACACACAGTTTGGGTTCCGGTACAAGCCCTCTCAAGAGGGGCTGGACTCTCTTCCACTCTGGAGTTGCCCACGGTGAGAGGCGTCGAGCAGGTGTGGGTATACTTATTGCCCCCCGGCTGGGCGCCTGCACATTGGGGTTCACCCGGGTGAACGAGAGGGTAGCCTCCCTCCGCCTTCGGGTGGGGGGACGGGTCCTGACTGTTGTTTGTGTCCATGCACCAAACAGCAGCTCAGAGTACCCACCCTTCTTGGGGTCCCTGGAGGAAGTGCTGGAGAGCGCTCCTTCTGGGGACTCCATCGTTCTACTGGGTGACTTCAATGCTCACGTGGGCAATGACAGTGAGACCTGGAAGGGCGTGATTGGGAGGAACGGCCCCCCTGATCTGAACCCGAGCGGTGTTCTATTGTTGGACTTCTGTGCTCGACACGGATTTTCAATAATGAACACCATGTTCAAACATAAGGGTGTCCATGTGTGCACTTGGCACCAGGACACCCTAGGCCGCAGTTCGATGATCGACTTTGTAGTCGTGTCATCGGATTTGCGGCCGCATGTTTTGGACACTCGGGTGAAGAGAGGGGCGGAGCTGTCAACTGATCACCACCTGGTGGTGGGTTGGCTCCGATGGTGGGGGAAGATGCCGGTCCGACCTGGCAGACCCAAACGCTCTGTGAGGGTCTGCTGGGAACGTCTGGCAGAATCTCCTGTCAGGAAGAGCTTCAACTCCCACCTCCGGCAGAGCTTTTCCCACGTCCCGGGGGAGGCGGGGGACATTGAGTCTGAGTGGACCATGTTCCGCGCCTCCATTGTTGAGGCGGCCGACCGGAGCTGTGGCCGTAAGGTCGTTGGTGCCTGTCGTGGCGGCAATCCCTGAACCCGCTGGTGGACACCGGCGGTAAGGGATGCCGTCAAGCTGAAGAAGGAGTCCTATCGGGCCGTTTTGGCCTGCGGGACTCCGGAGGCAGCTGATAGGTACCGGATGGCCAAGCGGAACGCGGCTTCGGCGGTTGCTGAGGCAAAAACCCGGGCGTGGGAGGAGTTCGGTGAGGCCATGGAGAATGACTTTCGGACGGCTTCGAGGAAATTCTGGTCCACCATCCGGCGTCTCAGGAGGGGGAAGCAGTGCAACGTCAACACTGTTTACAGTGGGGATGGCGTGCTGCTGACCTCGACTCGGGACGTCGTGAGTCGGTGGGGAGATTACTTCGAAGACCTCCTCAATTCCACCTACACGCCTTCCATTGAGGAAGCAGGGCCTGGAGACTCTGAGGCGGATTCTCCAATCTCTGGGGTCGAAGTCACTGAGGTAGTCAAAAAACTCCTCGGTGGCAAGGCCCCGGGGGTGGATGAGATCCGCCCGGCGTTCTTAAAGGCTCTGGATGTTGTGGGGCTGTCATGGCTGACACGCCTCTACAACGTTGCGTGGACATCGGGGACAGTGCCTCTGGATTGGCAGACTGGGGTGGTGGTTCCCCTCTTTAAGAAGGGGGACCGGAGGGTGTGTTCCAATTACAGGGGAATCACACTCCTCAGCCTCCCTGGTAAGGTCTATTCAGGGGTGCTGGAGAGGAGGGTCCGTCGGGAGGTCGAACCTTGGATTCAGGAGGAGCAGTGTGGCTTTCGTCCTGGCCGTGGAACAGTGGACCAGCTCTACACCCTCGGCAGGATCCTCGAGGGTGCATGGGAGTTCGCCCAACCAGTCCACATGTGTTTTGTGGACTTGGAGAAGGCGTTCGACCGTGTCCCTCTGGAGGTTCTGTGGAGGGTGCTTCGGGAGTACGGGGTGCCTAGCCAACTGATAAGGGCGGTTCGGTCCCTGTATCACCGATGCCAGAGTCTGGTCCGCATTTCCGGCAGTAAGACGGATTCGTTCCCAGTGAGGGTTGGACTCCGCCAAGGCTGCCCTTTGTCACCGATTCTGTTCATAATTTTTATGGACAGAATTTCTAGGCGCAGCCGAGGCGTTGAGGGGGTCCGGTTTGGGGACCTCAGCATCGCGTCTCTGCTTTTTGCAGATGACGTGGTGCTGTTGGCTTCTTCAGGCCGTGATCTCCAGCTCTCGCTGGAACGATTCGCAGCCGAGTGTGAAGCGGTCGGGATGAGGGTCAGCACCTCCAAATCCGAGTCCATGGTCCTCGATCGGAAAAGGGTGGAATGCCCTCTCCGGATCGGTGATGAGATCCTGCCCCAAGTCGAGGAGTTCAAGTATCTTGGAGTCTTGTTCACGAGTGAGGGGAGGATGGAGCGTGAGATTGACAGGCGGATCGGTGCAGCGTCGGCAGTAATGCGGACCCTGTACCGGTCCGTTGTGGTGAAGAGAGAGCTGAGCCAAAAGGCAAAGCTCTCAATTTACCGGTCGATTTACGCTCCTACCCTCACCTATGGTCACGAGCTATGGGTCGTGACCGAAAGAACGAGATCTCGGATACAAGCGGCCGAAATGAGTTTTCTCCGCAGGATGTCCGGGCTCTCCCTTAGAGATAGGGTGAGAAGCTCGGTCATCCGGGAGAGACTCGGAGTAGAGTCGCTACTCCTCCACGTTGAGAGGAGCCAGATGAGGTGGCTCGGGCATCTTATCAGGATGCCTCCTGGACGCCTCCCTGGGGAGGTGTTCCGGTTATGTCCCACCGGTAGGAGACCCCGGGGACGACCCAGGACGCGCTGGAGAGACTATGTCTCTCAGCTGGCCTAGGAACGCCTTGGGATCCCCCGGGATGAGCTGGATGAAGTGGCTGGGGAGAGGGAAGCCTGGGAGTCCCTCCTAAAGCTGCTGCCCCCGCGACCCGACCCCGGATAAGCTGAAGAAGATGGATGGATGGATGGATGGAGCTCTCAGATACAGTTTTATGCTATGGCCACCCACAAACCTTCCCCTGGAATCCTTGCATTAAAATGAGTGGCCCTAGAAAAAGAAAGGTGGACACTGAATGCCAAGTGTTCAAAAAAGAGTGGACAATTTGTCTCAACCTACGTGTGTGAGTAGACGTTCAGCCACATGAACGTCAACAAAGCCCGTCACAGATCTAGGTTAACGGACCAACACCTCGGCTCTATCCTAGGAATAGCCACAACAAATTATATTCCACATTATGATGCACTAGCAAAAAAGGGAGACCAAAAACACTATTCCCACTGAAAATGAAGGGGAGTTTCTCTAGTTTGTTGTAAAAAAAAAATGCATTTTGAAAATAATTTGTACAAATAGCAGGTATTGAAACTAGCGACCATTCTCATTTTCAAACAATGCCGGATGCTCAAGGACATTGATGCACCACCTGTTTGCGACTAATCTTAACTTTTAAAGTTCTTAAGGCCGACTTTAAGGAAGTGTTTCCCGTTTCCTCACCTCTGTCACCAGGTGCTTGTGAGTTAAAGCTCTGCTCTGATTTTCAGATATACGTCACCGTGTTGCTGTTTTGATTTCTTTATTAATTTAGGTTTTTTTTTTTCACTGATTCTTCAAGATGATATACATATTTGGTCAGAATGTTTGCTGTTTGATGTGATTTCACCTCATTAGATAAACATATTTTCATAAATCTGACCTGCAGGCGCTGAAGTGTTGGAAACTGTTATTTATAATAACAGTGTCGTATTTAATGAGAATCACTGATAGTAGTTTTAGTTAGTAGATAGTAAAGGAGCCTACTGCTCCTATGTAAAACTTGTATCCAAATTTAACAGACCTGCACCCTCCCCCATATAATAGCAAAAAAGGTCAGGGTCAGATTATTAGAACTCCTGTACAAACAAGAAGTATGACCAATGCTGCTAGATTTTCCCAACATTTAGACAATGCTGATGTGTGCCCAATGATACAGGTGCCAAACCCTATTGGAGGGGAAGGCCACCCTCCACACATATATGTTTTTCGGCCATGGATTTTAGAAGAGGCAAGAAATGCAGTCGAAGGGGTTACCCCTGTTGCAGAAGACCCAGATAAATGGGCAGAAGACATGGCTGGAATAATACATTCCTACATGCTAAATGGGCATGAGGCAGGAGAAGCTGCAATGTATTTTTTGGGAAAAGACTGGGCTAAGGTTAGAGAAAATTATACAGGTAGAAATAACTAAGGGCCTTTCCCCTATCCCGCTGAGGAAAATCAATTGAGAGGGGAGTATTCAGCACAATGGAATGATCTTGTGCAAAGAGTACTAACTATATTTCAATGACGAGCGAATTATGGTCATTTAGCAGGAATAAAACAGACGCCTGGGGAAGATACTGATGATTTTCGCTTAAGATTTGAAAAAGAATTCAGGGTGCATAGTGGCATCCCATTCAATGATGCAGCTGAGAGTGCTTATCAGCAACAGCTTAAAAAGGCGCTCCTCACTGGTTTCCACCCTGAAATAGGCAACTGGGTGAGGAAACACTTGGTGGAAGTGGACACTGCTAGTGTTACAACAACCATGCAGTGGGCCAGACATGCTGAAAAAGTGATCAAGAAAGGCAAAAGTTCTGATGTATTTCATCTAGATGATGATGATGATGATAACCTAGGTGAAAATACAACAGTCTTCTTCCAAGGTTCCCAATGGGGCAGAGGACGAGGTAGAGGCCAAGAAGGTCGCAGGCCGCCATTCAATTCAAAACTCCTACCAGATTTAGACAACTGTTGGAACTGTGGGAAACGTGGACACTGGTCAAAAGAGTTTTATAGCAAAACACAAAACCACTCAAGGGGTGGAAGAGGAGGCAGAAGAAAAGTCAAATTTTCAACATGACTAGATTCCTCCCCTTTGGCCTCTCATGCTCCTACAGAGGAAGAAATAGTAGATGTCCATGCAGCATGGGACATTCTGAGTGCATTAAAAGAAAAAACACGTTACCTTAAACATTGGAGGAAGTGAAATAGAGTTTTTATGTGATACCTGGGCTTGTAAAACCGTAATAAAAACAAAAGTCCCTAATCTAAAGGCCCCCCAAAATACTATTTGGGTGAAATCTGCTGATGGGCAGGTACACAAGCAGAGTATCTCCAATCCAGTTGAAGTAAGAGATGATGAAACGGGAATCATAGCTTCAGTCTCGATTGTCCTATTCCCCAAATGCCCCATAAACCTGCTGAGACGAGATCTGATGACTAGATTGGGAATTACAATAATTCCAGTAAAGGACAGTATGCGAGCATGTAGAGTAAGATATGTTGACTCATATGCTGCACAAGCAGGGGAACAGGTTTGCTGTTCCTATGACATCTCGCCTAAACAGAATCCCAAGCTACCAAGCAGTTTACTGTTAGCTCGAAAAGAATTGTCCCGACCTGAATCAGAAATGACTTGTAATCAAATACAAGTCATCATGAATATTCTCATTGATCCACATAATGAATCTATTGAAAGTTTTCTCAGTGACACAGAAGTAACCTTAACAATCACTGATCGCAGGTCATTTGCAGCTGCTGCTGTGCTACTCAGTAAGACAAATACAAGTTGTCGTATATACCCCACATTTCATTGTTTATACCTCACAGTATAACATAGGCAGATGTGGGTTGCCGAATTAAACTTGCCGGATCTGTCACTGATTATGAGGACAAAGGTGATGGGTGGAGCTAAAGTACTAGTTGTGACATGTAGACGCAAACAGTGTGTGATGACGACACTGTTAGATTGACGTCAAGATGGCGCCGCGGATGGCCGCCACGGTGAGTCGCACTCTGTTTCTTTGTCTTATTTTGAGTGTTTTCTGTGTCCTATGCTGTCCATCCCGGATCACTTTTACCAGAGAAGCGCTGTTAAACATCGGACAGTCTTCACTGCTACACCGTAATTAAGGATGTGGCTTGTGCAGCTTTAGGACTCTCGGACCACTGTCTGGTTCATCTGATCCCGGCCTACAGGCAGAAACTAAAAACTTCTAAGCCTGTGGTGAGGACTGTGAGGAAGTGGACAGTGGAGTCAAGGCAGGACCTCCAAGGCTGCTTTGACTGCACCGATTGGGGAGTTTTTGAAGCTGCAACTTCAGACCTGCACGAACTCACTGACACTGTCACATCATACATCAGTTTTTGTGAGGATCTGTGTGTGCAGACTAAGACATTCTGCACGTACAACAACGACAAACCTTGGTTTACACCGAACCTCAGGAGGCTGCGCAAAGCCAAGGAGGAGGCCTACAGGAGCGGCGACTGGGACCTGTTCAAGCAGACCAGAAACACACTGAACCGAGAGGTTAGGAAAGCCAGGAGGTGTTACGGGGAGAGCCTGGAGAGACACCTCTATGCCGATCCTGATCCCTCAACAGTGTGGAAAGGTCTGCAGAGCATCAGGGGCTTCAAGAAACGAACCCCCCGTCCTGTGGAGAGCCCAAGGCTTGCAAACCAGCTAAACAGGTTCTACTGCAGGTTTGATCGGTCCTCCCACACAACAGGACCTCCTGCAGCACAATCAACATGCTCACCTCCCCCCACAACCGCTCTGTCCACACCTCCATCACCGTTGTCACCTACTCTCTCTCTTGCAGAGGCCGTGCCCGCACTCCAGATCCGCGAGGAGGAAGTGCGCCAGATGTTCCGGAGACAAAAGATCAGGAAGGCACCGGGCCCAGACGGTGTGTCACCTTCCTGCTTGAAAGTCTGTGCTGAACAGCTGGCACCCACCTTTGCACGGATCTTCAAACGTTTCCTGGACCTGTGTGAGGTGCCCTCGTGCTTCAAGAGCTCCACCATCGTTCCAGTGGCCAAGAAGCCCACCATCACAGGTTTGAATTATAGACCTGTCGCTCTGACATCCGTGGTCATGAAATCTTTCGAGAGGTTAGCGTACCGAGCAAAACGGTCCTCTGAGGGTGCCATCTGCTCTGCCCTCCACTCAACCCTCTTCCACCTGGAGAGGAGGGACTCGTATGTGAGATTGCTGTTTGTGGACTTCAGTTCTGCATTCAACACCATTGTACTACAGCGACTCATCTGCAAACTTGACAAGCTAGGCCTCAGTACCTACCTCTGCAACTGGCTACTGGACTTCCTCTGTAAGAGGCCTCAGGTAGTACGTGTTGGTGACAATATCTCCGCCAGCATCACGCTGAGCACAGGCTCCCCAAGGCTGCGTGCTCAGTCCACTGCTCTTCACCCTGCTGACACATGACTGCACTGCGACTTACAGCAGCAACCGCATGCTGAAATATGCCGACGACACGACTTTGGTGGGTCCCATCACCGAGGGCGACGAGACTCGATACAGGTCGGAGGTCGACCTTCTGGCCACGTGGTGGAGGGACAACAACCTCCTGCTGAACGTCAACAAGACCAAGGAGATTGTTGTTGACTTCTGGAAGGGTCGCACCCAGCACCTGCCACTGACCATCGACGGTGCTGTGGTGGAGAGAGTGAGCAGCACCAGATTCCTGGGGGTCCACATCAGTGAGGACCTCTCCTGGACCACCAACACTGCATCACTGGCAAAGAAAGCTCAGCGCCGCCTGTACTTCCTGGGGAAACTCAGGCGAGCAAGTGCTCCTCCGGTCATCATGACCTCATTCTACCGTGGCACCATTGAGAGCGTCCTCTCCAGTTGTATCGCTGTGTGGGGTGGTAGTTGCACTGAATACAACATGAAGGCCCTGCAGCGCATAGTGACCACAGCTGGTAAGATTATTGGTGCTTCACTCCCCTTCCTGAAGGACACTTACACCTCCCATCTCATTCGCAAGGCGACCGCGATTGTGTGTGATGTGAGTCACCCCGCTCACTCTCTGTTTGATCTTCTCCCCTCTGGGAAGAGGTACAGGAGCCTGCGCTCCCGCACCACCAGACTCACCAACAGCTTCATACTCCAGGCTGTTAGGATCCTGAACTCTCTCCCCCCTCCTGCGTTACGTCCTGTACTTTTGCGCTATATTCTGACTGTCTGCTGTATGCACACTTGCTCCATTTTTGCTCCTCTTATTTATTATGTTATTTGTTTATTCATTATTTATTCATCGCTCTTATTTATTCAATGTTTGTGCCTTCTTGTTTTTACCTTTTGTGTTGTTTACTTGTATGTATATTGTGTACTATGTCTTGTCACCGTGGGATAGTGGGAAACGTAATTTCGATCTCTTTGTATGTCTTGGCATGTGAAAAAATTGACAATAAAGCAGACTTTGACTTTTGAAGCACCTGAAGGATGTCACGAGCCCCCTGCTTAACCCCTTCCAGTTTGCCTACCAGGTCGGTGGATGATGCGGTCAACAAGGGACTGCACTACATCCTGCACCACCTGGACACCCCAGGAATGTACGCCAGGATCCTGGTTGTGGACTTCAGCTCGGCGTTCAACACCTTCACTCCTGACATCCGCCAACAGAAGCTCATCCAGCTCGCTGTGCCTGCCTCCACCTGTCAGTGGATCACCAGCTTCCTGACCAACAGGAGACAGCGTGTGAGGCTGGGGAGCATCACATCTGACACCCGGACCACCAATACTGGGGTACAGGGATGCGTCCTCTCCCCACTGATCTTCTCTCTCTACACCAACGATTTCTCCTCAGGTGACTCTCCTATGAAGCTCCTGAAGTATGCAGACGACACCACACTCATCGGACTGATCCGGGACAGTGATGAGACTGCGTACAGACAGGAGGTGGAGCGGCCGGTCCACTGGTGCAGCCAAAACCACCTGGAGCTGAACCCGCTCAAGACCGTGGAGATGACAGTGGACTTCAGGGCGAGACCCTTCAGCACTTTCACCCCTCACTATCAGCAGTAATACTATTCTCTCCACAGACACCTTCAAGTTCCTGGGAACCACAATCTCTCGTGACCTGAAATGGACCGGCCACATAGACTCTGTCCGGAAGAAGGCCCAGCAGAGGTTGTACTTCCTGAACCTTTTCAAGAAGTTCAACCTGCGGCGGGAGCTGCTGAAGACCTTCTACACTGCCATCATCCAGTCTGTCCTCTGCACCTCCAACACTGTCTGGTTTGGATCGGTCTCCAAACAAGACAAGCACAGACTGCAACGGGCAATCAGGACTGCAGAAAAGATAATTGGGATCAACCTCCCATCTATCCAAGACTTGGACCTGTCCAGGACCAGGAAATGTGCAAGTAACATCTCTACAGACCCCTCTCACCCAGGTTGCAGTCTGTTTGAACTACTCCCCTCCAGACGGCGTTATAGAAGCTCTGTATGCCAAAACCAGCAGACACAGAGACAGCTTCTCCTCCCAGGCTGTTGCTCTGATGAACTCACACCACTCATAGAGTCTCAGAGTCACTGCTGTGCAATAACATCCTGCTCCCCACACCCTTTTTGAATTGTCTACACTATTTGTACTATGTGTCCTCTCTTCATCCATTGCAGCCTGGTCATTCTGGAAGAGGGATCCTCCCAACTGTGGTCTCTTCTCAAGGTTTCTCATTTCCCCTAGTTGGAGTTTTGAGTTTTTCCTTGCCCTCCTGGGAGTTTAAGATCAGGGGATGTCTGAGAATATTTGTCATTTTTCTCACGTCCTGAGTGTTGTTAGTCACCTAAATGTTGAACAGAGGCTGTGATGTACCGAAGTCAAATTCCTTGTTTGGCACGCTCAAACATGGCAAATAAAATTCTTGAACCTTGAATGTAGCTGTTAGAAAGGCACGCGCTTATGCGCTTTCCTGACTAATCAACATTTGTTTGACTGATAAGGAAGAGGAGGAATTAGCTGAGCTTCCTGAAAAACTGTGGACAAAGGGCCCATCTGATGTAGGACTTTTAACGTCCATTCCCCCAGTACAGATCAAACCAAGATCAGAGTGGCGTTCAAGAGTTAAACAATATCCTTTAAAACAGGGGGCAATAAATGGTATTGCCCCTGTTATAAATGACCTTTTGACAGAAGGAATCATTAGGAAGTGCTCGGATTCTCCTTGCCACACTACAATAAAACCTTTGTGCAAACAGCAGACTGCAGGAATGGTTTTTTGACCTCAGTATCGCTGCAGAGTCATGGCAGTAAACTAAGACCAATTGCATTTTATTCAAAAAAATTGGATCAAGTGGCTCAATCCTTACCAGACTGTGTCCAAGCAGTATGCGCAGCAGCGCTTGCAGTGACACTATCTGCAGATGTGGTCCTCTTCCACAAAATGGATCTACTAGTTTCACACGCTGTAGATGTGTTGCTACTGCATAGCAAAATTAACTTTTTGTCACCCGCCAGACACCTATCCTACACTGCTACATTTCTGTCACAACCGCATATTGTGATAAAGAGATGCACAGTCCTTAACCCAGCAACGCTGATCCCGTTGCCAGGGGATGAAACCCCACATAACTGTTTAGATGCTACAGAACATCTACAAATGCCCAGACAAGATTTAAGTGACACACCACTTGATAAGTGGGAAAAGTGGTTTGTGGATGGATCATGTTCAAAGGATCCTAAAAGAAACAATCAATGTGGTTATGCAATTGTAAAATTGCCAAACCACATTATTGAAGCAGAAAAGCTTCCATACAACAGGTCAGCGCAGACTGCTGAGCTAATTGCACGAACAAGAGCTTGTCAATTAGCAGAAGATAAATAAGTCACTGTATACACAGACAGTCAGTATGCGTTTTCTACTCTGTTCTATTTTGCAAAACGATGGGAGCGCAGAGGAATGACAACATCAACCGGTAAACCGGTTACCCATGCCTCCTTGTTAAAAGACTTGTTGCAGGCCATCCATTTACCTGCTAAACTAGCTGTGTGTAAAGTGCTGCTCACACCACAGGCACAGATGAAGTCTCAAACGGAAATAGATTAGCAGACAAAATTGCTAAAGAAGCAGCAGCAGGGAAACATGGCCATGAAGTTTTTTAAATAGATTCAAAGGACACACAACTCATAGATAAAACTATACTGACAGACATGCAGAACAATGCTCCAATGGTGGAAAAACGATTGTGGATGACAAAAGGTGCAATAATGGATAAAGATAATATCCACCGCATCAATGAAAAACCAGTTTTACCAAAATCATATTTTAAGGCAGCAGCAAATATAACACATGGGCCTGGTCATGTGTCAAAAGAAGGGATGAGTTCCATCATACATCAACAATTCACTGCCTTTGGTTTAGATGCTTACTTAAAAAAAATTGTAAAGCATGTCCTATTTGTGTGAAACATAATCCACAAGTAAACATGAGACCTAAGAGAGGCTCATTTACAAAACCTTCTTACCCATTTCAAATCATGCAGATGGATTTTATTGAACTCCCACAAAGTGGACCTCACAAATACTGCCTAGTGATGATTGATGCATTTTTCAAATGGGTAGAAATAGTTCCATCTAAACGGGCAGATGCCTTAACAGTGGCAAAAGCCATTTGCAAAGCCATCATACCGGCTCATGGCATCCTCCAAATCATTTACAGTGACAATGGTCCACACTTTGTGAACCAAATTGTACAGAACATGGCTGTACACCTTGGAATAACGTTAAAAAAACACTGCGCTTATCCCCCTCGAGTGCAGGTTTAGTGGAACGGACAAATAGAACTATCACAAGCAGGTTGAAAAAAATGCATGGAAACAACAGGCAGATCTTGGCCAGAGTGTCTTGACGAGGGGTCGGCAACCCAAAATGTTCAAAGAGCCCCCCCCAAAAACAACATACCTGTCTGGAGCCGCAAAAATCTAAAAGCTTTTTATAAGGCAACATAGACTCTCAATACATGAGCTGTATGCCTACTATCAAAATAATTTAGACTACAAATACAAACAAACAAAGCGACGCAAAACGTTGCCCCTGGATAGCCAGCGGACTTTGTTGTGCAGCAGGAGATCGGCATATTCGCAGTCAACGTCATCTAGCAATTCACGGAACTGGCGGTGGTTTAATGCTTTTGCAATTATTTTGTTCACAATATGGATGACAAGGTTCATTACCTCCATACACTCCGGTGGGAATGTTTACGCACACAGCGCCTCTGCAAGATGCAATGGAATGCAAGCAAATTTCGATCGTAAAAGCACTGCTCAGATGTTGGAGGGAGTTGCTGAACAGGGTGGTGTCATTAGCATATTCAAGGTCAGCCAGATGGAGGTTGCCAGTGTGTGTGTGTGTGTGTGTGGGGGGGGGGGGGGGGGTTGCTCTGCACCCACACGTGGTTAATGACGTGGTTGAACCACTGGACTATGGAGGGTAAAAAGCACGATGGCACAAATGATGGCACAAATTCCAGGTGCCTTCAGGGTTCTTATTGCTTCTCTGACCTTGCTGGTTGAGACTGGGTCAGTTTTGCAGTTGGAGTTTGGGATTGCTGAGTTGGCAGCAGTAACCAGACAGGGTTTGGTGGACACTGGAGGATAAAGGTGGCTGAAGTGGTCTTTCTTTGAAGGCAGTTGGTTTCTGTGGTCAAGAGGCTTCCAATGGCATCCTTCATGAGGATGGCCTTGATGCATAGTCCGGCACGTGCAACATGAAGACCTGTCTGAGGTCTTTTAACCGTGCTGATTCCAGCCGTTCAACCTCTTCCCCCCTATATTCCTCCCTGTCAGCTCCAATGGCCGCTTTGCATGCAGCATACAGCCTCTGAGCATATCACCACAGAGACGGGCCTCTTGGCAGTAGTCAAGGTCAAGGGTCGTCTTTGAAATCGATAGTTTTTTGGGAAGAGACATTAATATTCCCAATACATTCTGGGCTGACGAGTTAACCCTTAGTTTGAAAGTCTCCTAGTCCATGATGTTATCGTCAGCCAGGGCAGTGATGGCATTGGGGATGGAGGGTCTGTATGGAGAAGTAGTGGTGGGATCACGGAGGCCGGAGGAGACTATTTTGGTGACGGATAATCGCCAATGGCAAGAGATGTTGAAGTGGTCAATCGATTTTTGGGGTTTTCCATCCAGGCTATACCAGGTCCAATGATGGGTCGGTTTGCGGGGGAGCCAGGTGCCAGTGATTCAGAAGTGGTTTGAATGGCAGAGGAAAAGCCGGCGTTTTCGGTTGTCATTAGTCTTGTCGCCAATGGGGATTTGGTGTGATGGTCTTTCTCTGGAAGAGGCGGAAAATGTTGGCTTGGCATTGGTGAGGATAATGATGGTGGAGTTGGTCGAAACGGTGTCCTTGTCTGCGTCATCGGCGAAGTCGGTGTGGGGGCGTAAGCGAGGATCACTGACCGTTTCCTCCAATTTCAAAAAGGGCTTTCCAAAGGGCTTTCCAAAGGGCTCGTAAAGAGCTGTGTAACCACCACGTCCTGCAAACAATTCTACTGACTATTCTACAAGCGTGACTCATAAGGTTAAAGGTGACGGCAGCCATCTCACCTTTAATGCACTTCAAAATAAGTGTTTATGGTACTTCGAAATAACAGTGAAAATAAATCAAAATAAAATTGTCAAATAAGAGTCCACTACAACTCTATGTAAGATCAGCAAAAGGTAAAAAAAAAAAAAGCTCAGTCAAAGATTCAAGTGCTCCTCTAGCACAATGTTACATGTGGGTATAAAATAAAAAGGAATGTCTCTTACACTGACATCTTGCCATGTAGGTGGAGGAACTGAGCGGGCAGAAGATGATCCTTAATTGAGTTCCAAATGACGAGTGACTGATGCGTGTGTTTGGACAAGGCCAGCGCCACTCCGTGAAGGCCCGTTCGAGTGTCAGGGCCGCTCCATATGAAGCAGTGGTCTCACAGGCCACCTTGCCACCTGGGCTCACAGAGACCCACCATATTGACATTGTAGCGGGAAAACTCTAGGGACAGCAGTCAAAGCACCAGCACAAAGAAGCATTAGAATTTTCTATGTGGCATTACGCGTCTTCTGGCGAAGGTCAATCCATACTCGTTGGTCGAGGGCATGCCGAGGTCTAATCCTGGTTTGGGCAGTCCAGTTTCTTCTAATCGGTGTCGTAACAAGGTGGATTTCGTCTGAGTGGGTTGTTAGCCGCTCAGACTGGATGTGGTTTATACTGTTTTGTGTGTGGTAGCAGCCAATTCATTTTGTTGAGTTTCTGACATTTGTTCTGGTGATTTCACTGCACATTCTCAATTTTTAGAGGCATAGAAATGGAAGAAATTCACGTCAATTCTAACTGTCAAAGTTTTTCTTGGGTTTGAATCACACATCTGAAAATTGATCATTTTCAGATTATTGATAGTTTAACGGCACAAGCTGTAAACACGGCTGTCCGACTTCCAATTGGTTTCGCGCTGCACAATGACATCTGTTCCATTCCATTCCACAGCAGCTGGTAAGATTGATCCACACGACATGTGGTTAAATGACGATGATAGTTTCCCTTTATGGATGTGAGCATCAGTGTAGAACTAGATTTCAGTCACAGAGCTGGACCTAGTTAGGGTTCTGACCTTTAAACCATCTGGAGCTCTATAGACAGCAGTGCAGCCCTGATACAGACACCTGTAGATGTTGGGCAGCTCCTCCCTGGAAACAGAAAACAAAACAGCTTTCAACCAAAGCGTACGTGACATCATTGGCCCAGGTTTGTCTTTTGACTCTGAAGACAGCAATGACAAGCTGTCGGTAAATTCGTGGGTGTCTCACAGCATACAAAAGCCAAAGACATCTTAGTGTTTACTGCAGAAAATGCAAAACATGCCCAGTAATTTTGTTGATCACACATTTTTATTTTTAAAAATTGTAAAGGTTCATACTTTCTTCAAGTTTACTATTTTAAACAGTTCTTTTAGCCAGACGGGGAAAGTTTTTACCTACTTTTTCTTTGTCTTCATGTTTTTGTGGTGCAAAAGTTAATTATTCATATTTACGATATACCCCATTGGCCTGAATATAAGACGGTGTTTTTTGCATTGAAATAAGACTGAAGAAGTGGGGGTCGTCTTACATTCGGGGTCTAGACATTATACCCATTCACAACGCGGGATGGCGCCAGATATCTTTAAAGCGAATGCTGAACTTAACTCCCCAGGCCAAAGCGAAACCGTCACGAAGAATAAAAATAAAAATAGCGGTAGCACAAAGAAGAAAAATAAAAAAATAGCAGTAAGAAAGAAAAGAGAAGAAAATAAGAGAAGAGATCACAGAAAATGGAGAAACGTAGCGACAATCTGGAGAAAAGTAGGTCGAAGATTGGCCAGGTTAACAGGCAGCTGAGTTATGATGCAAACTTCAAGATGATGGTCATAAATGAGGCAGAGTTTTCAAACAATTGCAAAGCGGCTGTGAAATATGGTCTCACAGAGTGTAATGTACGCAGATGGAGAGCTCAAATAGATCGCCTAAAAAATGCTCACAATCAGAGAAAAGCTTTCCGTGGTCCTCAGAGCGGCTGCTTTCAAGAGCTCGACAGGAGGGTGTGCGCATACGTGGACGAGAAAAGAAAGGACGGGATGCCAATCAGCAGAGGTGTCATTCTGCTCAAGGACGTGGAAATAGCCAAAGAACATACCCACCGCTGACTTCAAAGCAAGCCTCGGCTGGTGTAAAAGAATGATGCGGCGTAACGGACTAACACTGCGACGCAGAACAAGTCTAGCCCAGCGCCTGCCCTCTGACTTTGGAGAGAAAGATTCAGAAGCCTCCGGTACGTTTGCTCTGTGAGTGGATCCTCCATGCGTGGGATGCAGTTTCCCCAAAGAGCATCATCCACGGTTTTAAAAAATGTTGCATATCAAATGCCCTGGACAGCAGTCAGGAAGACATGCTATGGGAGGAGCCAGCGGAGCCACAGGATGGGAGTGAGGACAGTGACACTGAGCACAGCGAGGCAGAGGATGTTTGTGAGGAGCACTGTTCTGACATGACAGATCTCAGCTACTTTCAAGTTTAAACCCGTTTGTGTTATTTTATTGCAATGTTTTTCCTTATTCAGATTCGTTTCAAGACTGCAGTTACAGTTAGACTTCACTTTGATGGTTAATGCAGTTATTGCAATTTTGTTGTTTTATCACAGTAGATTGGTTTATTTACATTTCAAAAACCTGAAGCGAAGCCATTCATTTACAAATGTGATTGTACTTTAGTTTACACATTTAAATGTTCAGATCTTAGATGTGATAGATAGTTTTTGTATGATTTGAATGACGCAAAATAACATGCTTTTTCTCACGAATATATTGTTATAATCATTTGTTTCAGATGGACTGTAATTATTTTCTGTATAAAAATTAAATTTGGTGTTCAAAAAGTATTTTTTCAAACTTGATTCTTGAAAAAGAGGGGGTCGTCTTATAATCTGGGTCGTTTTATATTTGGGCCAATACGGTACTATGATTGAATGTATTCGAGGCAGGGGTACTTTTTATGAATTTTATGATTTTTTATGTTGAACACTAGATGTGTTATACAACTCAAGACAGAGCATCTTTATTTTAAAAAGACCAAAAGTACTGGAACACGTGATTGATGGGTGTTTCTAATTGGTTAGTTGGTCAGGCGTTGCCTTTTGCATTTACTGATTGGTCAAACATTAGATAGTGCTTCTTGTCTCTGGAGTTCACCTGTGAAAACTGCATCTGCTGTTAAGCAAACATGAAAACCGGAGAGGTATGGGAGAAAGTGAAACCATTTTGAAGCTGAGAGGGAAAACGATCAGAGCTAATGTACAAACATTGGGCATAGCCAATAAGACAATTTGGAATATCCTGAAAAAGACAGAAACTACTGGTGTACTCAGCAACCAACATTGAACATGTCAGTCAAGGGTATCAACAGTAATTGAAGATGGTAACATTGTAAAAGCTGTGAACAAAGACCCAGACAACAGTCAGCGACAACACCTCCACAGGGCTTAGGTGAAAGAAACACAAGCCACTGTTCGAAGACTTTGAGAGGATAATATATACAGGTCATACGACAAGATGCAAACCACTCATCAGCAAAAAGAAGATTGGACTTTTCAAATAAGTACATAGATGGGCCACAAAGGTTTTCGTACAAAGCTTTATGAACTAATCAGACCAAGGTTAACCTCTACCAAAGTGTGAAGAAAAGATCTGCTTATGATCCAAAACACACACGTTCATCTGAAGAATGGTGACGTATATGGCAATTTTGATCGACAAAGACACAGATGTCGGTACAAAAAAATGCATCATTGTGTACAGATTCATCTTACTGAGAGGAAGACCAGTGCACCAGTGGACACATGGAGGTCGAGGATGTACATACCCAATGCCCAAGCCCATACTTTGATTACAGTACTTGCCGATACAGAGTTGCATTGTCGAAAATACATAAAATATATCTACACAACTTAAATGTTATTTTTATTTTCCAATTCAACAAGCAGCAAATGTTACAGTTGAAAACCTTTTTAACAGTTGTTTAACAGTCAACATAAAATGGCTTACTTTTTTATTACTTTCAAATACGTCAAAAAGTATAAAAATATATTAAGAACACCTCTTTGACATAAATAACTTACATTTTTGGTTGAAGCTAACCAGCAAAAAAAATTATAAAAAAATTACATCAACTTAAGTTTGAGAACTGCATGACCTTGTTTGTTCAATATTTTCTGTTAGCTACTACAATGCCTACTTGGAAAATGTAAGTGGAAGGTTCTTTTTCAAAAAAAGCTGAATTTCTGCAGTATCCACAGATAATCTGTTTCGTTTTTCATCTACAATGTGTGACACTTTCGTTATCCACACTGCTAGAAGGTGCTGAAAGAAACGTTTGTGACATTTTGACCAAAGTAGGTTGACGCATTTTATTAACTGCCCACTACTGCAATGGATTTTCTTCTCGAGAAATTGTAGCTTCTCCCATGTAGGTCTCCAACTCAACTGCAGTAATATAAGCAATATGAGTAAAATTTACTTATTGCAATGTACTAATTGGCACTGTTACTATATTGGTGGAAAACATGCCATGATTATTGATTAATAATTAAATTAGAGTAAAAATGATTACAATACACAAAGTATCAAAACATATGACAATCGTTACCTCGGTTCAAGCAAATTTGAGATGCTGTACAGGGGATTTCTCTGTGCATCAGTAAATTGCCTCCTAACAGCTGCAGTCAAGGTCAACTTTATAGTTTTGATGTCATGGTCCTCTTCTGCCTCTCAGGTTAACACAGTGCTTCTCAATTATTTTCTGTGATGCCCCTCCCCAGGAGAAGAAAACATTTCGCGCCCCCGGCCCATGTTATTAACATTAAGGAAAAAAAAAAAACTAAATAAAAAAGAAAGATCAGCTTAAAATAAAGAATAACTTTATTAATAACATTTTTTAGTCTGTAACAGAACAGATTCAAAGTGCATCACTTTGCCTGAAATTAAAAAATAGATTATAATTATTCAAACTGTTAGGGTTTTCTGGTTAGTTTTATCCTATGATTATGTTGGAATGTAACCTGTAATAATTAAACTCGCTTGTCCTGTCTTAACAAAAGTAGTAGAACAAAGTGCTAAGATCTTTTGAACTGATTGACTAGCTGCAGAGGAAGCAACCAAAGTGTTTTGTTCACACAACATCGTGAAGGACCCCCTGCTGTGCTTTGATCAGTCAGGGGCTTCGACCATTTGTCTACTCTGACCCCCACTCTCAACCCCCACTCTGTTTCTCTTAATAAATATCCCCTCGCAGGAACAAGGGTTCAGACTTCATTCTGGAGTGAGTGAACTCTCCACCTGCAGGTGTCAAAAAGGACTTACTTGTCTCCGTGTGGTTCTTGCAAGATATTGTTTGAGTGAACAAATCTCTAACATTTTGGTGCCGAAACCCGGGACCCTCATACCCGCTATCTGGCTGACGAAGGAGGACGTGCTGCATTGTCGACAAGCCAGTGTCCATTAGGAGGACCTGGAGAAGAAAGTCCTGGGAAGAGAATTCTTCGCTGGGCCAGCATCTTAGGTCTGCCTTCGTCTGACAGAGGTGGATTGACGGGACCCGGCAGTGCAACGAACCAAGGGAACAAGTAAGTTAAAGGCCTTAAGTTGTGTGCACGAGAGATACGGCTTTGGTTTATCCGAGCTATGAGATACGGCTTTGGTTTGTCCGAGCTATGAGATACGGCTTTGGTTTGTCCGAGCTATGAGATACGGCTTTGGTTTGTCCGAGCTATGAGATACGGCTTTGGTGTATCCGAGCTATGAGATACGGCTTTGGTTTATCCGAGCTATGAGATACGGCTTTGGTTTGTCCGAGCTATGAGATACGGCTTTGGTTTGTCCGAGCCATGAGGCCTAAAAAAGCGCTGGCGTTTGTGTGATTGAGTGTGTGACTGGTAGGATAAATTGACTAAATAGCAGTTCTAGCATTGATCCACGGCAATAATACAGGCTAGTAATTTGTTGAAAGGTCAATTTAAACCTGCATTGAGGATCCTCAAAGACATAAAAGAAATAAATAAGTAATAATAATAATAATATTTTTGAGAAAAAGAAATTGTATAACCTAAAATTACTAGAATTAAGATGGGAAATAAGAACGGTAAATCTCTTGCTCTGCTCTTCTTTGAGATGAGAAGTTCATGGCAAGGAGATTTCTTAATTGTATGCAATACATGCTGAAGTGAAAGAATATGTATGGAATACAAGGAAATTAGAAAAGAGAGAGAATTGGATTGTGCTAAAATGTGGTTGAAAGCTTCACAAGAAAGAAGAGAACAAATCCAAAAGACAAAAGATGGAAAGTTGAAAAGTGATGAAGCCGCCATTCAATTGAGATTTGAAAAAGAATTCTGGGTACATAGTGGCATCCCATTCAATGATGCAGATGAGAGTGCTTATCAGCAACATCTTAAAATTCCGCTCCTCACTGGTTTCCCCCCTGACTTGGGCAGTTGGGTGAGAAAACACTTGGTGGAAGCGGACACTGCTTGGTTTACAAAAAACATGCAGTGGCCCAGAGACGCTGACAATGGGATTGAGAAAGGCAGAAGTTTTGATGTATTTCATCTAGATGATGATAATGATCTAAATGAAGATACAACAATCTTCAATACAACCAAAGTTCCCAAAGGGGCAGAGGAAGAGTTAGATACCAACAACGTCGCAAGCCACCATTCAAATCAAAACCCCCATCAGATTCAGACAACTGTTGGAACTGTGGGAGACGAGGACACTTTGCACGAGAGTGTCGTTCTGCAAAGCAATATCAATCAAAGGGTGCAGGAAGGGGCAGAGGTAAAGCCAAATTTTTAGCATGACAAGCTTCCTCCTCTTTGACCGCTTATGCTCATACAGAGAAAGAAAGAATAGATGCCCATATGACAGCAAAACATGTCATTGTCAGATTATTAGAATTCTTTTAGATTATTAGAAGTCTTGTCCATCCAAGAAGTATGACAATGCTGTTTGTATGCCCAAATTACAAATGACTAGAGCTCGATTTGTGTTACACTAAAGTTAAAATATGCAAATCAAGTGGTAAAGAAATGCAACTTGCTTCTAGAAGATAAATAAATAAAATTAGAATGTGCTGTCCTCGTGTGCATGGGAGGGACCAGCTCATGATCGACCACAGGAAATGGCCAGCCTGTGACGAATCATTGTTGTTGAGACCTACCTTCTGCACGCGAGAGCTGTGCATGTGTGTGCGTATGTGTTAAAGTTAGAGTCCCAAATTGATGAAGATTGGCTAAACTTTTAATATAAAGAAATTTGCTAGACTGTTGTCTATTCAATTTACACCGCAGAACAGAAACAATTTTGACAGATAAAAATGAGAGGAAAAGAGAGAAATCTGTTTGCGAGCAGAAACTAATCCACACTAGTGTATGTTAAGTGTCGAGCTCACATGAGAAATTTGATGAAGAGAAAAAAAAAAAAAAAAAACGACAGAACATGCTTTCAGGAATTGGAAGAAGCTAAATTGTGAATTTAAGATTTTGCAATGCTACATTTAATAGGAATAATTGATTGGTTGATTATACAAAATTCTAAATGCAAGCTAAATCTGAGAGATTGAGTTCTTCAAATTTAAACACAAAGAAAAAATTCAGATTAATTTGCCAGTTGTTTGTTTTAGTTAAGTTTTTTTTGGACTGGTGGATTGTTCTACCAGGAAACCTGAGTTGAAAATGATATATGAATGCTGTGTGGTGAGCTTGGATGAATTGGGACCAATGTGATAGTATGACTCCTTTTTGGAGACTGTGTGAGATGCATATGATGAGCATTGATGAATGATTGCCTGAATGAAAGGTTGAATGGTTGAAGTCGTTGGCGACTACTATAGAAAATTAGTAGAGCGACTTTAATGAAAGAGTGATTTTGAGCAGGTTGAATGTTAGAAAGAAACACGTAGCTTTTGGATTGATAATTAACTAGAAAAAAACTGGAGAACCAGTTTCACATGTAGAAGATGTGTGAACTGAGAAATTGAGAAGCGTTTTGGAAAGACAGTCAAATTAAATGATGATGGAATCGTATGTCGTTAAGACCGCATTCTCCCATAAAGTTTGTCAAGGTGTGAGGCATGGGCGTTGCCAAGCCTCAAAAGGAGGGAGTGAGTAGGACAGATAGAGGAAGATAGTAAGAATACAACACTTTATGACAATGAATTTTCGAATACATTTGGTGTTATACTGTGGTAAATTTTTTGTTCTGGTGTAGATAGGTTCGCAACACGAGAGATTTAGAGGTTCAAAAGAAAGACAGTTAAAAGAAAACATTTTTGATTTGGACAATTGCAGGCTAACAGGAACATGAGAACGATAAGAACTACGAGGTGGGATCCAATTTCATTGGGGAGATTGAGAATTCACAGCACCATACTCGAAGTCACATTTTTGAGCAAGCATGACAATAACATGTGAGAGGTCAAGACATACAGATCAGGGCTTGATGTGGAAAGCAGACCTCGATGAGTTGATTTTCAATAATGATACTGAAGACAACATACTGTCCGATTAAATTGGAACAATAGATAAAATGTAGCTCAAAAATAGGATGAGTTGCAGGATTTACGATATAAAAACGAGACCGCTGTTATTAGAAGAATTTGAAGTTTGGTAAACAAACGTTACCAGCAAATTGATGGAAGCAGCTACATTTGGAGATAGTCTTACAAGTTTGATGTCCCAGCCTGTCATTCTCAGTGTCAGGGTCCCTGAAACCCAATCCGAGACTTCACCTGCAGCCGTGAACAACTACAAAATGGTGCCTGGCTCTGAAGCACCTTTGCCCTTTGGCGAAGGACAAGAAAAGACTACTGTTGTGCTTGGAGAGGGGCAAGTACACTCCGGAGGACAGACAACATCCTCGGGGACGAGAAAAGACAGTGAAAAGCGGAGGAACTCACAATGATGAAAATTGACTCATTTGAACAATGGACTCATTCAAGAGTGATGGATGGGGTCGCTCTGAAGCAACAACAAAAGAACACCAACTTGAGAGGGTGAAGTGCAGCAAAAAGATATGGACTTGGAGCGTCCGACAACCAAATCGCACTCCTTGCTACGGGGTTACCAAATTTGGTGAAGCTTGGTTCAAAGTGGAAGGGAGATTCATTGTGCACTGAGTTTGACAGAACTGAGGAGATTTGATAAATAAATAAATAAAAATTTGAAAAATACGTAGGGCTACAGAGAAAAGCATTATAATCAGAGATTGAACGGATTTGGATAAAACAAATAGGCTAAAACGGTAGGAAACAAGAGCAAGATCTGATATTTTGGCTCATCAAGCTTAAGACGTAGAGGTCGAGTTATATAAATTTTAGAACAGGACATTTGGCAGTCAGGAGGGAGCTAGGTTGCTCAATGTACCTACTCAATACAATAGTAAGGTTTTTTGTACCACAGTGGAGGTTGGATGGTCAGAAAGTTAGGTACGTTCAATTTTTGACATTCACACAATCATGCATACGAGTCACACGGCGACAGTTAACAAGACAATGACTGCAATAGGGGCCACATACGACTGCACCGACAGGAAAAAGTAGAAGCGAGAGAGCAGAGTATGGGATTATATGCTCAAACGTCTGCTATACAGTTACCAATAGGAGATTCTATCAAAAGAAGCTACATGAGAGATGGATTAGAATCTTTTGTTTGTGTGTGTGTGTGTGTGTGTGTGTGTGTGTGTGTGTGTGTGTGTGTGTGTGTGTGTTCACACCCTGTGTGGGTGCGAGCGTGTGAGGAGAAAGAAGGCATGGGTAAGACAATCTCTTTTAAACCAGGAGGCAATAAATGGGAACGCCCCTGTCATAAATAGTTTTTGGTTAAAGGGAATCATTAGGAGGTGTTCAAACTCTTCCCGCAAACACTCCTATTTACCAGTTAAATGGGCACTACAATTGACTACGAGAGTTGCAAGCAACAGATAAAGAGCAGTCCTTGGCAGATTATATGATCAGGACGCTCAAACTGTGTCAAAGACAAATTTACTGCCGCTTGATCTTTCCTCCTCACAGGTCGACAACCCCATCAATCCAGGAGACTGGGTCTACATCGAAGTCATCAAAAGAAGGAACTGGGCCAGCCACGACAGGAGGGACCATTCCAAGTCTTGCTGACTACACATCCAAGGTTGCAGGACCCACAAATGCATTAACGACGACTGCTCTCCAGGAGGGAACTGGATGGGAGCTTTGGACATCGCCGCTGTGTGCCAGGATGAGAGAGCCGTTTTCAAGGTGTAAGGGCTCTCCAACCAACATGGCTACACCATCGAACGGAACATACTTCATACAGAATGGCTGGTGGCTTTGTGGTCACAAGGTTTATCCGATGCTGCCCGCCAACTGGACACGAGCGTGTGCGCCAGTGTGTGTGACGGAACACACCTACAGACTAGTCCATCATCAGCTGACGAAAACGCGAGCACATATACAACTTCTTAGACGTGACAGATGTGATAATGATAATGAGACGTGGATTGCGTAGATGCTGTTCTGTTGAGCATGTATTACGGAAACTTGTTGATTTGACCATCAAATATGCTTCGCAAGTAATGGATGCACTGATGTACTGTTTCTTTGTTTTTCTTTTCATTTTTTATTGATAGCATTCTGGTCGCCTAGGCCAAAGGGACCGTGTAAGAATTTTCCTGCTAATAACATCTGGCCAGCAGGTTTTTCGCTTACACAATAAGTTTGATCTGGGGTATTAAGGTAATGCCTCATCTTCACTGGAAGGTGTTGCTATCATTGTTTGTTGTTTGGGGTGGCATAATCATATGATAAATCAGGAGGGAGATGTTAGGGTTTTCTGGTTAGTTTTATCCTATGATTATGTTGGAATGTAACCTGTAATAATTAAACTCGCTTGTCCTGTCTTAACAAAAGTAGTAGAACAAAGTGCTAAGATCTTTTGAACTGATTGACTAGCTGCAGAGGAAGCAACCAAAGTGTTTTGTTCACACAACATCGTGAAGGACCCCCTGCTGTGCTTTGATCAGTCAGGGGCTTCGACCATTTGTCTACTCTGACCCCCACTCTCAACCCCCACTCTGTTTCTCTTAATAAATATCCCCTCGCAGGAACAAGGGTTCAGACTTCATTCTGGAGTGAGTGAACTCTCCACCTGCAGGTGTCAAAAAGGACTTACTTGTCTCCGTGTGGTTCTTGCAAGATATTGTTTGAGTGAACAAATCTCTAACACAAACTATAAACATTCTTGACCAACTGCCATTTTATGCTGAAAAAATACAATAAAATAATAATAAACATTTATAATATTAAATTAAATAACAGCAATAAATGATATTAAATACAAAGTAATCAGCAACATTAACTCAGGAGCACAATACATAAAACATTTTAACCTACAAAACAAAAAATGAATAAAACAATTTATGCAGTTTTTTTAATCAAAATGAGGCAACATGAGGCTGCAGGTAGTATCAGCTCTTCTGCAATGGTGTGTGTTTTTTTTTGCACTGAGCAATTTGGTACACTGCTTTATATGATGCATAGAGTGCTTGCTGATTGACTGAAGTTGCATTCACAAAGTGGGATGATTGTTCACAATTTTCTGCGTGTTTTCGCTGAAAAACCCTTTGGCATCTTATCAGCTTGATTGGGGTGCAATGACTTTATAAGTGCCGCCTTAATTTATTTGGCTTTATACTGTCACTGCCAACATTGTAAGGCACAGTAAACACACCGGTCTTTCCTCGTCTACCATCGTAGTCACACTAAAGCCGAGCGCTACGTACGTTTTGTCATATTTCCTTGTCTTAGCTTTCATGTAACTCTCAATTCGCTTATCTCTGTCTCTCTCCGCCGTTCTTTTCAACCCTGTTCAATATTTTTCCATGGTGTCCCACTGCACTTTTTATTGCCTGCTCTGTGCTGTGTGTGCATATGTTGCGTGCGCTCTACACTGTAGAGTGAATACTCTTCCAGTGATACCGCCACTCCCACCTACTGCAGTGGATGTCTAATTACCCTTTATAGTACAGCCAAAAGAAAAGCATGTTCCCTGGTGTCACACGCGCCCCCCTTGGTATCGCACCGCGCCCCCTGGAGGACAGTTGTGGCAGAAATGATATCTGAGGCCAATGAATTGTGGGAGCTAACTTTTCTGGTCAGTTCCTCAAATGGGGCGAGAACAGCAATAGTCTTCTTCACGAGAGCCCACTGGTAAGCTGTGAAGTTGTCTGGTAGGTCAAACTCAGCACCGTAAATCCCTAAAACCCTCCTCTGCTCATACAAAGATTGAAACATGACGAACGTACTTTTACATCTCGTTTGTACATCCTGCTGTAGCCGTTTCAGGGGTTGGTTCAGCTGCATCTGTATCGTATTTTTCGGACTAAAAGTCGCTCCGGAATATAGGTCGCATTAGCCATGAAATGCACAATAACGTGAAAAAAAAACATATATAAGTTGCTCCGGAGTACAAGTCGCATTTTGGGGGAAATATATTCGACAAAATCCAACACCAAGAACAGACATGAACGAGCAACAACAGGCTAAACGATAGGTATGCTAACGTGACATAAACACAAACGAAGAGCTGAGAACGGGCCTGACGTAACATTCAGAGTTATTCAAATAACTTACATAAATAACACATTTATAAAACCTTCTGTGTCACTCCAATTCATTAAATCCATCGATTGTCCTTTATGGAAACGATGCCGCGTATGCGCCGCGTCGCTGACGTCTAAATATTCTAAATATTCCACAGACCCATATAAGGATATATAAAGTATATATCAAATAACTATCATATAAACAACATTATCAAACATTCGGTGTCACTCCAAATCATTAAATCCATCGATCAAATTCCTCGTCCTTTGTCAACAACGCCGCGCGTGCGCCCTGACGTCAACCTCGTCGTTATTCCACAGCTCTAGTATATAACTATATTGTAGCGTGAACAAAGTACAAGGAAAGACGTGGGTTTGGTAAACGTCTCTTTATTTAACAAAACAAGAGTCCAACGAGCCAACAAGTACTGAACTGTAACGGTAAAAACATGTACAAGTTGCTATACGAAATATTGTATATCAAATAACTATAACATAAACAGTTCATCACTACATGGCCCCAAGCACCGGCGTCGACTTCCAGGTGTGTGGCGGCGTGGACTTCCATCCCCGGAGGTGGCGCTTCCAGCCACGGAGGTGGAAGAGAGCTCCATAGAATAGGACCGGGCGTGCGTAAAAGCCATGTCCGAGCCCCATCCACCGTCCCCGGACAGCCACCCGGCAAAGCGCCGGCCCCCGACTTCCATCCACGAAGTTGAAAGAGAGCTCCGTAGAGTAGGACCGGGCGTGCGTAGAAGCCATGTCCGAGCCTCATCCACCGTCCCTGGACAGCCACTCGGCCGAGCGCCGGCCCCCGACTTCAATCCACGGAGGTGAAAGAGAGCTCCGTAGAGTAGGACCAGGCGTGCATAAAAGCCATAATAGTTTTTCAAACCTTCTGTGTCACTCCAAATCATTAAATCCTTCAAACTCTTCATCCTCCATGTCACTTACAAACAAAGCCGCTAATGATGCCGGGAGTAGTGGGGCCCTTCGTCATCCTGTGATCGAATCTTTGTCCTTTATGTAAACAACCGCCGCGCCACTGACGTCACTTGAAATTCAAATTACAGTAATCCCTTGCTACATTGCGGTTCGTTTATCGCAGTTTAACTTTTTATTTTTTTGAATTTTGAAAATTTGTGAAAAAATTCACATAAGTCGCTCCTTAGTATAAGTCCCCCCCCCACCAAAACTATGAAAAAAAACGCGACTTATAGTCCAAAAATTACGGTATTTCTTCGAAGCGGAAATAGGCTAACGCAGCGTGTTTAAAGTGCCCAATGTTTCTTTGTGCAACTGCGTCAGCATCAGCCACGCTTCTTTGTGCCAAAACACCTTCATGCACAACGAGTTGCAATGTGTGTGCAACACACGGGAGGCTTGGGAGGGCTCTGTCAGTCATTGCCATAATCATATTTACGCGTAACACAACATGAACTGCAGTTTTGGGTATTGCCCACACTTGCAGCATATCGTCAAATACAGTCAATATAGCCTGACTTGTGTGAGAGCCGCGCAGCTGTCTTGCACGTAGAACGTTCGTGGGGTGAAATTATTGTCAATCCACTGTGCTGTCAAACTGATCAGCGACACAGGGCTAACACTAGATGTCCATATATCCGTAGTGAAGCTAAGGGCAGAAACTCCTTGAAGCAAGTCAGTAATGTGCCTTTTTACATTCTCATGCACCTTTGGTAAAACACGGTCTGTAATGTGGCTAGGTATTTCATACCGTGGCTCAAGTTCACTCAAAAGACGCCTAAAGCCCACATCATCCACACATGACTGGTTGATCGTCAAGAGCGATATACTCTGCAATCAAACTAGTGAATTTTATTGCTCGTGGATTGTCCGAAGACATCTCACTTCTGCAAAGTCTCTTGTAAAGTTGGTTGCTTTCTTTGCGCTCCTCTGCTGGCAAATGCTTTATACTCTCTGTCGTGGTGAGTTTTCAAATGTTTTATCAAGTTGCTGGTATTATACGCATTTCTTGTGGACCCACTTCGAGACAGTTTTGCCTTGCAAATATTACAGTCCGCTTTGCTTTTGTCACTCTCATTTATTTTGAAATGCTTCCACACAGCTGACATTACTCCTTCACTCGCTCGAGTTGTGTGCTAGCTGTAGATGTACGCAGGAGGTGCTGCCGTAAAACTAATGTGGTATCGGTTACTGGTATCTGCTCCTGTGTCATGAGTACAAGTACAAACCTGTACAAACCTGATACCCCAAACCAATATTGGTATTGGTGCATCCCTAATTTGTATTATCTTTTTTGTTTTTCAAATTAATTTTAGGAATGTCTTCTGCCTCGAAGAAAACATTTGCTGCTTTTCGTCACCAGTGAAAGTAATTGCACTGGATGCTGATGATACTGCTCCTAATTTGGCCAGCAAAGGATGGGTTATAGTACTTTGGCAACAAAAGGCAAGTGAACACATTCTGCCCTTCCACTGTATGCCTCTTAGGTAAGACTATGAGATAATGCTCTCTCTTAAAGATTCAAGATTCAAGAAGTTTATTGGCCATGTTAGAGCATGCCAAACAAGGAATTTGACTCCGGTAGACCTCAGCCTCTGTTCAACATTTAGGTGACTAACAACATTCAGGACATGTGTGAAAATTGACAATTATTCTCAAACATCCCTTGATATTAAACTCCCAGGAGGGCAAGGAAAAACTCAAAAGTCCTACTAGGGGAAATGAGAAACCTTGAGAAGAGACCACAGTTGGGAGGATCCCTCTTCCAGTATGACCAGGCTGCAATGGATGCAGAGAGGACACATGGTACACGTAATATATACCAGGGGTGTCAAACATACGGCCTGCGGGCCGGAACCAGCCCGCAAGGGGGTTCGATCAGGCCCGCGTTCGATTAGGCCCGCAGGATAATTTAAAAGTGAAAAAATGCATAAAAGACACGGAATTAATATTTTTAATAATATGCAATTCATGGATTATCCGCTATGGGGCACACTGTTTTTGATCAGAGTAGAAGACAACATTGTTTTGATCAGAGAAGACAGACACAACAGAGCAGACGGTAGCAATGCACCAATTGCTGCTTGTTACGACGTTGTTTCTACCCTGGTCTCTACCCCTCCCCTACATCCTCATTAACCAAAATGTCATTATCCAAACGGAGAAAAGTAGATACGGAGTGTAGAATTTTCAATGAAAAATGGACCACGTCCTATTTACTTATAGAAATGCACGGGAAACCTTTGTGCTTGGTGTGTTTGCAACAAGTTTCAGTATTGAAGGAATATAATATTCAACGCCACTACGAAACACACAGCGAAAAATATGACGGCTTGCAAGGGTAAGTGAGAAGAGATAAGATCAACGAATTGCAGGCGGGTCTGAGGAAACAGCAGTCAACTTTCATCCAGAGCCGACAAGTCAGTGAAGCAGCGGTAAAAGCCAGCAAACTAATTGCCAGCGAAATAGCATTTGCATCAAAGCCGTATTCGGATGGTAACTTTGTTAAACGATGAATGATGAAGGCGGCTGAACTTGTATGTCCCGAGAAACGACAAGCTTTTGCTAATATTAGCCTGACGAGGTATACTATAGCAGAGAAGATTTCGGACCTATCAGCAGATTTAGAGAGCCAATTGAAACAGAGTCAAGACATTTGTTGCATTTTCCGTTGCAATTGACGAGAGCACTGACATCACAGGCGTGGCACAACTGGCCTTATTTAATCGTGGAGTTGATGAGACATTGACTGTTACTGAAGAGTTTTTTGAGTTGGTGCCAATGATGGACACCAAAACAACCGAAGACATTTTAGACATTTATGTAAGCAAATCTGAGGTGTTTCATGAAATGTTTTGTAAAACGAATGTTCATTAAATGTCAACATTTTCCTAATGTTCCTGTGCTTCTTTACACTAAAAAAAAGGAAAGACATGATATTTTGGTTATTTATAGCAGACTATGGTATAATTTTAACAGTCCGGCCCACTTGACATCTACCGAGGCCGCATGTGGCCCACAATGTGAAATGAGTTTGACACCCCTGATAGAGAAAATTCAAAGATAAAGCCTCGAGAGCAGGATGTTATTGCACAGTAATGACTCTGAGACTCTATGAGTGGTGTGACTTCATCCGAGCGACAGCCTGGGGGAAGAAGCTGTTTCTGCTGGTTTTGGCGTACAGCACTCTGTAACGCCGTCCGGAGGGGAGTAGTTCGAACAGACTGTGACCTGGGTGAGAAGGGTCTGTAGAGATGTTACTTACATGTTTCCTGGTCCTTGACAGGTACAAGTCTTGGATAGATGGGAGGTTGGTCCCGATTATCTTTTCTGCAGTCCTGATTGTCCGTTGCAGTCTGTGCTTGTCTTGCTTGGTGGCCGATCCAAACCAGACAGTAATGGAGGTGCAGAGGATAGACTGGATGATGGCAGTATAGAAGGTCTTCAGCAGCTCCTGTGCCAAGTTGAACTTCCTGAGCTGTCTCAGAAAGTACAGCCTCTGCTGGGCCTTCTTCCGGGCAGCGTCTATGTGGCCGGTCCATTTCAGGTCCCGAGAAACTGTTGATCCCAGGAACTTGAAGGTGTCAGTGGAGGGAATAGCATGAGTGAGGATAGTGAGAGGTGGAAGTGGTGAAGGGTCTCTCCTGAAGTTCACTGTCATCTCCACGGTCTTGAGCGGGTTCAGCTCCAGGTGGTTTTGGCTGCACCAATGGACCATCCGCTTCACTTTCTGTCCCGGATCAGTCCGATGGGAGTGGTGTCGTCCGCATACTTCAGGAGCTTCACAGAAGAGTCGCCTGAGGAGCAATCATTGGTGTAGAGAGAGAAGAGCAGTGGGGAGAGGACGCACCCCTGGGGGGGCACCAGTGTTGGTGGTCCTGGTGTCTGATGTGATGGTCCCCAGCCTCATATGCTGTCTCCTGTTGGTCAGGAAGGTGTTGCAGGATGTAGAGCAGTCCCATGTTGACCGCATCATCCACCAACCTGTTTGCCCGGTAGACAAACTGCAGGGGGTTGAGCAGGGGGCCCGTAATGTCCTTCAGGTGGTTCGACACCAACCTCTCAAAGGATTTCATGACCACAGATGTCAGGACGACAGGTCTGTAATCATTCAAACCTGTGATGGCAGGCTTCTTGACCACCAGTACAATGGTGGAGCTCTTGAAGCACGAGGGAACCTCACAGAGCTCCAGGGAACGGTTGAAGATCCGTGCAAAGTCGAGATGTATTCCCATTTATCATCTGACTGTTTTCAGATTTAAATTAGCTACATTGAGGGACAATCTAATGATGAGCAATTGTATAACCGTTTAGATTTCATTTAATTTAAAAGTCAATGAGAGAGCTCATTGTCATTGGTGCTGTTTTGGGCATAAATGTGCTGAAGCCTAGTGGGGTTAAGAGGACAAGGTGGCTACACCACATGTTTTAAGGGTCTTAGAGAGATTTCTTAAACCAGGTCAGTTTACTGTCCGTCCGTCCATCCATCCATCCATCCATCCATCCATCCATCCATCCATCCATCCATGAATCCCTCCCTCCCTCTACCGCTTATCCAGGGTTGGGTTGCGGGGGCAGCAGGTTTAACAGGGAAGCCCAGACCTCCCTCTCCCCAGCCACTTTGTCCAGTTCATCCCGGGGGACCCCAAGGCATTCCCAGGCCAGCTGAGAGACAGTCTCTCCAGCACACCCATGGTCTAATTTTGAGGTGCTGATTTTCATCTCGACCGTTTCACATTCGGCTGTGAACCGCTCCAATGAGAGCAGGAGATCACGGCTTGAAGAAGCCAAAAGCACCACACCATCTACAAAAAGCAGAGATGCAATGCTAAGGTCACTGTTGAAGTAATTGTATATAAGTTATCCCATATTTACTCAATATTATTGTGTGTTGTACTAGATAGCTTGGCAAGAAAAGAAACTTAGCAAAAGAAAGTCTAGTTGCATTGTTCCACAGGAAAACAGCACTCAGCAGCTTCGAAATGACTCACTAACCACAGCCGAGAAGGTGTCAGTCAGCTGAGGAGGTGTCCACCAGCGGAGGAGGAACAAAACAGCAACCGGACCCTGACTGTCGGGGTCACAGACGGGGTGACAGAAAGGACACGCCTCGTGTCTGCTTGAACAACAATCCATTTATTGCAATGTTCGCTGAACAGTGTTGCTACTGCTGCAATTTCCCCAACCCTTTAGTGTAGCAACACCTATGTAACCTTGGCATCCTAACAGAATAAAAAGAGAGGAGGTGAAACAGGGAACTTCAGAACTGGTAGAGAATGTCACTGAGCTCTCTGTCGTTCTCCTTGCAGGTAAAGCAATTACTGGTTGTCTTCTCTTCTCTGTTTCAGTGTTTAAATAAATATCTGATGGTGCTTAGACCTGACAGTAACCAAAGCGGTAACCCTCAATCCCTCGGCTGCGCTTAGAAAAAGTTAGGAACAAAATCGGTGACAAAGGGCAGCCTTGGCGTAGTCCAACCCTCACTGGAAACAAATCCGATTTACTGCCGGAAATGCAGACCAAACTCTGACAATGGTGGTACAGGGACCGACCCGCCCTGAGGGTTCAGTACTGCCGAAGCACCGCCCGCAGAACTCTCCGAGGGACAAGGTCGACCGCCTCCTCTAGGTCCACAAAACGTGGACTGATTGAGCAAACTCCCATGCACCCTCAAGGATCCTGGCAAGGGTATAGAGCTTTTCCATTGTTCCACGGCCAGGACGAAAACCACACTGCACCTCCTGAATCCGAGATTCGACCTCCCGATGAACCCTGCTCTCCACCAGCACCCCTGAATAGGGTGGCTGAGGAGTGTGATTCCTCTGTAGTAACAAACCATCCGGTACCCCCTCCTTAAAAAGAACCACCCCTGTCTGCCAATCCAGAGGCACTGTCCCCGATGTCCACGCAATGCTGTAGAAGTGTGTCAGCCAGTAGAGCCCCACACCCAGAACCTTTAAGAGCTCCGGGCAGATCTCATCCACCCCCAGGCCTTGCCACCGAGGAGCTTATTAACTACCACGGTGACTTCAACCCCAGAGATGGGAGAGCCCACCTCAGAGTCACCAGGCTCTGCTTCCAATATGGTAGGTGTGTCAGTGGAATTCTCCCCACCGAACCACGACGTCCCGAGTTGGTCAGCGGCACCCCGTTTCCACTTTGTTAATGGTGCACTTCTTCCAAAGACTCCAAAAAGGGTGGGTACTCTGAACTGCTGTTTGGTGCATATGTAGACACAAACAACAGTCAGGACCCGTCCCCCCCACCCTGAGATGGAGGGAGGCTACCCTGTCGTTCCCTGGGGTGAACCCAAATGTATAAGCGCCCAGCTGCGGGGCTATAAGTATGCCCACACCTGCTTGGTACCTTTTACCGTGGGCAAATCCAGATTAGAAGAGAGTCCAAGTCTCAAGAAGACTGGTAACCAGAACCCAAGATGTGTGTGTGTCTAGTTCGAGCTCCTTTCCCTCCAGAGAGGTGACATTCCACGTCCCTAGAGCCAGCTTCTGTAGCGAGGGATCGGACCGCCTCGGTCCCCTCCTCAGGCCAAGCTACAAAGGCTTGTGCATTCTTTCAGAATATTATTTTAATTGGAGCCACTTATCATTTTATTCACCTATTTTGTTAATTCTGTATGATACATATTAAGAAATCACTTTTGTGGCCTTTAACTATTTGTTTGTTGATGTTTGGTGGCATACATATTTTTAGCCTCCTGCTTCAGAGGAATGACATCCCACTGGATATGTAAATTTGAATAAGCAGCAAGAAGAGTGTGAAATCACGCTACAAGTTTCAGGTATATGTTTGGTTCATAGAACAGTCCAATTTGTACATATATGTATTTCTAATATCTATGATGCAACATACAGACAATAATACTCAAACAACAAGCAGGAGCTGACAGAAGATGATAATGCCAGGCACTAAACTTGATAAAAGGAAGGAACAATCAAATGTACTGTGAAACATCTGAAAGCAAGATGAATTTCCCCCCTTGACACGTGTATCATAAACATATGTAGATGATAAATATAATTTATTAAATTGATTTAGTTTTACAATAACAGAATTTTTGAGTCTAACACAACTAAGGCTGTCAAATTCTTCAACATTTTCAAATATGATAGCTTGCCAGACAACCAGGAGGACACAGTACGGTATTTTTCAGACTAAAAGTCGCTCCGGAATATACGTCGCATTAGCCATAAAATGCACAATAGCGTGAAAAAAATATATATAAGTCGCTCCGGAATATAAGTCACATTTTAGGGGAAATTTATTCGACAAAATCCAACACCAAGAACAGACATGAACGCAACAACAAGCTAAACGATAGGTGTGCTAACGTGACATAAACATCAACGAAGAGCTGAGAACGGGCCTGACGTAACATTGACAGTTACCCAAATAACTATAACATAAATAACACCTTTATCAAACCATCTGTGTCACTCCAAATCATTAAATCTATCGATCGTCCTTTATGTCAACAATGCCGCATGCGCACCGCGCCGCTGACTGCGGTTGCACTTAAAATTATTCCACAGGCCCATATAACGATATATAAATTACATATCAAATAACTATTATATAAGCAATAATATTATCAAACCATCTGTGTCACTCCAAATCATTAAATCCATCGATCATCCTTTATGTCAACAATGCCGGGTGCGCGCCTCTAACGGTCGTTGCACTTCAAATTATTCCACAGCCCCATATAATTATAAACAACAATTTTAGCAAACAATCTCTGTCACGCCAAGTCATTAAATCCCGTGATCGAATCCTTTGTCCTTTATGTAAAACACCGCCGCTTATGCACCGCGCCGCAGTTGCAGTTCAGATTACAGTAATCCCTTGCTACATCGCGGTCGTTTATCGCGGTTTCACTACATTACGGATTTTTGAATTTTGAAAATGTGTGAATTATTTCACATATAAGTCGCTCCTGAGTATAAGTCGCCCCCCCACCCAAACTATGAAAAAAAACGCGATTTATAGTCCAAAAAATACGGTAGAAATGAGAAGTGTAGTGAAATTTTGGAGAATTTGGTGTGAATTTCAAAATTGAAAATTTTGAATTTTCGGTAAGTGGGAAGTTTTGGAATAGGTAAGCAAAAGATGAACAGTTGAATGGGTGAAAAAAAGTCGAAATTAGAAGGGAAAAACGAAATTTTGGAGAATTTGGCGTGAATTTCAAAATTGAAAATTTGGAATATTTGGTAAGTGGGATGTTGTGGGATAGGTAGGCAAAAGTTTACAATTGGAATGGGTTGAATCGGTTGAAAAATGTAGAAATTTTGTGAAATTTTGCGGAAATGTTAAACGTGAAAACGTGAAAGTTTTGAATTTGGCAATTTTGGGAATGTCGAAATATTCCCGAACGTGATTTGAATGTGCTGAATGATGTGAATTTCAAACTGGAACGAAATTTGTCTTAAATTTGCAAATTTTGCAAAAACAGAAAATCCTCGGAATGAGAAAAATGGAAGCGCTCATCTCGTGAATATTTGGAATACGTCAAAAGTGGAATGGAGTGAATCGGTTGAATTATGTGGAAGTAGTAGCAGGACAAAAAAGTGAGGAGAATGAAATAGAAGAAGAAGAAGAAGAAGAAAGTAAATGGTGTAGAATAACATAACCATCGCCTTCACACTAATAAAGTACATTTAATAAAGTAAATAAATATTAGCTTTTATGCTATCTAACCCACAGTGCTTGAATGCATCATTTACTTCTTTTTGTCTGTCTCACACAGAACATCCAGCAGCTTCACATTATGCTGGTCCTCCCTGTCTTAGCTATGATTTGTGAAACAGGGTTCTTAGCACAGAAGAGGATCAAATCAGACATTAGATGGCCATCTGAAGAGTGTGGGATAGTGAAGGAATGGGGTCGAAATACAAAATGTCCTGCCTAGCTACAAAAACGGATATGCTCAAACCTTATTGAATAAAGTACATAAGCAGACAAGTAGATTCACATATTGAATCAATAAAAGAAACATTTTAAGCATATCATTATACCTGCACACCAAATCAATAAAGAAGACATAACTAGACATTTTTATATATGGTAATGACAGGTTTTTATAACTTCATGATCTGATATGTATTTCTGTGCACTTTGAAATAACAAATGTTTGTTGATATATTGCCTAAATAGCAGAACGACCCTTAAGGAACTATTTAATGCATGCTTGGTGTTATTCTAAATCACGAACACTGCTCAAGGTGTATAAGAATGTTCTGTACTTGATTATATCTTATGTTTTTATTAATGCTTGATGTGACGTCGTATTTGCTAGAATGCTAGACGCCAGCCTTGGATTACTCCTGAAGGTTCTGGACAGAAGGAAAATGTTTTGACTAATAATAAAAAAATATGGTTCAAAGCATGATTAAATTATGAATGTGACAAAGTATCGTATTTTTCGGACTAAAAGTCGCTCCGGAATATACGTCGCATCAGCCATGAAATGCACAAAGTGAAAAAAAACATCCGGAGTACAAGTCGCATTCTGGGGGAAATTTATTCGACAAAATCCAACACCAAGAACAGACATGAACGAGCAACAACAGGCTAAACGATACGGTATGCTAATGTGACATAAACACAAGCGAGAAGCTGAGAATGGGCCTGATGTAAAAATAAAAGTCATTCAAATAACTACAACATAAATAACACCTTTATCAAACCATCTGTGTCAGTCCAAATCATTAAAGCCATCAATCGAGTTGGTCCTCCTTTATGTAAACAAGTCTGACGTCAGCGGCACATTACAGTTCAAAATTTTCTACAGGCCCATATAACAATCTATAAACTTTGTATGAAATAACAATAATATAAACAACAATTTTATCGAACCATCCGTTTCACTCCAAATCAATAAATCCATCAGAATCTTCGTCTTCCGTGTCACTTGGAGAAAGAGAAAAAAAAAAAAAAAAGCTGTTGACGCCGGAAAGGCTACGTGCGCTGTTGACATCAGACTAGATATATTAAATAAATGTAATATAAACAACAATTTTAACAAACCATCCGTGTCACTCCAGCTGTCGATTCCGGACCTACGTGCGCGCTGACGTCAGCCTCGTTGTCAGTTGGCGGCTCCAATTATTCCACAGATCTATGTATATAACTACATGGGTTTGATAACCGGCTCTTTATTTCACAAATCAAGAGCTCAAGCGCCCTGGATCGCTCTCCACCCCCCGCTGCCTTCACGGCCTCCCTAGAAAATCGGAAACTACTGAAGTCTAACAACATACACGTTGCTACTCTAAATAAACTATATATCAAATAACTATAACATAAATAACAATAACATAAATAACAAGTTTATCGAATAATCGGTGTCACTCCAAATCATTAAATCTCCTGACTTCGGAAGTCATGAATTGAACTCATTGTCAGTGAGGCTCCATTTATTCCACAGCTATAGTGCGCCCTCATGCGGTTTAAAGTGAAAATAACATGTGAAGTGATCAACTATACTAGTAAGTGAGTAGTGTTAATGATCAAGTAAAAATTTGTGAAAAAGGTCACATATAAGTCGCTCCTGAGTATAAGTCGCCCCCCCCACCCAAAGCAGGAAGAAAAACGCGACTAATAGTACAAAAAATACGGTAAGCAAGTACATGGAGTGTCAAAAGAACAAACAAACAAATGCATGGTAAGTGAGGAGTAAGAAAATTGCATAGTCAGGGAACATTAACGAATTGATGATGTCACACCCAAAACTTCACATAAGTCTTTACAAAATGACAAAATTGGAAGGATGATGAATGGACGAGGTGCGACAGTGGGTAAAGTGGGTGTATGTGCAAGAATGGAGGAGAATGTTTACAGGAAGGACACTTGGAGCCAAAACCGGTAGAGGTGCCAGAGGAAGAGCGGCAGGAGGAAAACCAAGAACCCGGCCAAAGGTGATCGCCAAGACGGGAAGGAAAACAACACCCCCCCCACACACATCGAATCGCCCATAATCAGCACCCAACCCCACGGAACCAGCTCTCACCGAACTAGCACCCACTCCCAACTCTCCTGCGAACTTCCCCCGCCCCCATAGACTCATCACCCATCAAACTCAGCCCACACCAGCATGTGCAACTGAATATAAGCTAACCAAAGAACCTTGAATGCTGCCTTTTCTGAATGAAGACTTTCTGCTCTTGACCATTGTCGCACGAAAGGCCCAGCACTGTATTCTATCTTTCCTGAAAACAGAGCTTTCTTAACAAAAATTGTAACCTGTGTAAGTCTAATTTTGTTTCGGTGTCTTAGTATTTTCCTAAAACTGAAAGAGAAAATGAACATGCAGTGAGTAAATTGGATAACAGGTGATTGGCTCTGGCTTTTGTCATGAGGTGCGAATAGTGCGCTTCCCAAATTGTGGACCAAATCCAACAATAGTAATGGAGGTTCGTCCATAAGACCTATTAGAATTTCACTTTCAACTCCTTAAAACAAGTGTGTGTGTGTGTGTGTGTGTGTGTGTGTGTGTGTGTGTGTGTGTGTGCGTGTGTGTGTGTGTGTGTGTGCGTGCGTGCGTGCGTGTGTGTGTGCGCGCGCACCCGTGCATGCGTGCATGTGTGTGTATTTAAGAAATCGTAAGACATGCAATGCGTTTACCCTTTGGGTTTGAACTTGTTCTTCCAGCCAGGTTTAGGTCCAGGTTTCTTTTTTACTTTACGATCCTCAGAGGTATTTGGAATTTGTTGTCGCTTGTTGGGCCCAGTTGGTCTGTAAAAAGAAGTGGATTTACCTCCTGACATTCTGTCTCCAGTCAGTTTCAAGTAAAAAAGATTGCAACCTCTTGAGAAGTATTGACACAAAATGTCAATTTTCAATTTAACAGACATCAGCTCTCAGACCTCGCTCCCCTTATCAGACCGTTAAATCGAGGCTCCAGTGTACACCTTAGATCAGTGGTTCTTAACCTGGGTTCGATCGAACCCTAGGGGTTCAGTGAGTCGGCTTCAGGGGTTCGGCAGAGCTGGTATGTCATTCTCTCCCCCCCGTGACACATTTACAATAGTCTTTTGTGACCTTGTGAGTTTTAGTGAAGCCCTGAAGAATGTTTCTAAAAGTCAGATTAACTTAAAAATGTTTATAAAGTGTTTAAAAATACAATAAAATGACGATTCATTATATTCGCGACTAATTTGATTTAGTTTGACTTAACCATTTTGTGGTAAATATATTGTGTTCTTTCAGAAAGAAAGTGCCAAAGATCCTTGTGTAACACATGCAGCTTCTGTCTGCAAGAAGGTTGTGGGTGTTTTCTTCTTCAGCTGGAAGAAGGAAGGGGATTTGAGTCAAGCTCAAAAATAAATGAAACTACTTCAATTAAAGTAAACCTCATTAAAGTGACACAAAAGTTAGGATAGTCCATTTTTCACTAACCATCCCAGTTAATGTATTTTTTAATTAAGAAAATTAAAAAAAGTTAGCATTTTCTAATTTATCCATTAACTTTGGAAAAATAATGAAACAACGAATGCCTTCAGAAACATCCACTTAATGAGGAATATGGCGCCCCCCTCCCTTCATGTCTTGATTGATGACGTCACTGAATCAAGCGAGTACAATTTCCCCATTGGAAATCATTGTACAGATATTGTTTGTAATGTCAAAATAACAGGAATCAAACAGCCTCAAAATGCATGTGGACACCTCTACTTAAGCCCATTTCAACCTCATAAACCTGAAAAACTGTCACTGACATACGCAAACACGACGTGTTCTGAAAGGATTTATGTGAGCTGAATTGTTCATAAATCGTTCAATCAATTACATAAAATCTGTAAGGGTTCTTACATTATCCTTTTGCCCTACGCCCTCAGCTCACTGTCTGAAAAGGAGGTGCTTTAAATAGCCACATAGAGCAGAAGGGTCAGCCTCCTCGCTAGAAGTCTGGTGCTCCCAATCTTTCCAGTAAGCCGACCTCCAGGGGTTGTCCTGCAGTTAGTTATCGGGAATGGAATTGGAATGCAGCCAGCGGCGTGCAGAGAGCCTCTTCACTGAGCGCTGTATTGGTATTGGCACCCCTTCTTTTTCTGCATCCATTCAATTTTTGCATACATTGGTATAAATCGCCATCATTTTTGTTTAGTTCGTCCAGAAAACATTTTCCACAAAGGCTTGTGGTTTGTCCAGGTAGTTCTTGGCAAAGTTTAATTGTACCTTTTTATACGCTTGCCTCAGGTAAGGTGTGTTTGTTGGCCTTTGACGCCCTGTTTGGTTCAGTGTGCAGCATATGGTACATTTGAAACCATGATCCCAGACTTTTCCAGGTTGCCGTTAGGTCTTTGAACGTTCAACGTGGTGTTTTTTTCAACCATTCGCAGCAATCATCAGAGACCCTTTTCCCAGTGCCACTGTCTCTAAACCATACAGCATCGCTGGTCTCACCACTGCCTTGTACACCATTCCCTTCATTTTTCCTGATACGCTTTTATCACACATCACCCCTGACACTTTTCTCCACCCGTTCCACGCTACTTGGAAGCGCTTCTTCATCTCTTTTCCACACTCTCTGTTGCTCTGGACTGTTGACCCTAAGTACTTAAAATCCTCTACCTTCTGGATCTCTACTCCCTCTAGCCTCACCATTCCACTTGGATCCCTCCCATTTACACACATGTATGTATTCTGTCTTCTTTCGGCTAATCTTCATTCCCCTCCTTTCCAGGGTATATCTCCACCTCTCTAGATTTCCTTCCACCAGCTCCCTACTCTCACTACAGATCACAATGTCATCTGTGAACATCATGGTCCATGGAGATTCCTGTCTGACCTCATTTGTCTGCCTGTCCATCACCATTGCAAACAAGAAGGGGCTCAGAGCTGATCCTTGATGCAGTCCACCTCCACTTTGAACTCCTCTGTCATTCCTACAGCACATATCACTCCTGTCCTGAAACCTTCGTACATATCCTGTACCACTCTCACATTTCTGCCACTCCAGACTTCCTCACACAATACCACAGTTCCTCTTTGGGCACCGTCATATGCTTTCTCCAGATCTACAAAGACACAATGCAGCTCCTTCTGACCCTCTCTGTACTTCATCATCAGAATCCTCAAAGCAAATACTGCATCTGTAGTACCGTATTTTCTGCACTATAGGGCGCACTTAAAATCTTATAATTTACTCAAAAAAAAACACAGTGCACTTTATAATGCAGTCCAAAAAACATCAGGACTGGTTTGATGACAATGACAGTGTGATAGAACAGCTCATCTCCAATAAAATGAAAGCCTTTGATGCCTGGCAAAATGACAACATGCCCGATCAAAAGAGCGGCTCACTCCAGAGCTAAGGCGGAAGTCCAGAGCCGTGTGAGGGAACTCAAGAACTCCTGGTGGACAGAAAGGGCTCTGGAAATCCAGACTCTGGCAGACTCTGGTGATACCAGAGGCTTTTTCAGCGCTACCAAGGCTGTTTATGGCCCAAGCTACCTTGGCCTGAATCCCTTGCGGTCGAAGGACGTGCAGGAGCTGCTGAAGGACAACGAGTCCATCAACACACGGTGGAAGGAGCACTTCCAGGAACTCCTCAACCGTGACAGCATAACCGATCCAGACTTTATCAGCCACATCCCCAAGAGTCCCATCAGAGAAGACATGGGGGAACCTCCCACCATGACAGAGGTTCAAGATACCATCAGGAGCCTTAGGAACAACAAGGCCACCGGTCCAGATGGGATCCCAGCAGAGATCCTAAGAGAAGGTGGACCAGAGCTCCTGTACCACATCCACGCCCTCCTCCTCAAGGTCTGGGAAAAAGAAGACCTTCCCTCAGAGCTCAGAGATGCTTTAATAGTGACCATATTTAAGAAGGGGGACAAGGCAGAATGTGGAAACTACAGGGGCATCTCACTCCTGTCAACAACAGGCAGAGTCATTGCCCATGTTCTGGCGAACTGACTGCTACCACTGTCTGAGGAAATACTCCAAGAATTACAGTGTGGTTTCCGTCCATCCAGAGGTACAGCCGACATGATCTTCACGGCACGCCAACTCCAGGAGAAATGCCGTGAGCAAGGGCAGCGTCTGTACATGGCCTTCATAGACCTGACAAAGGCCTTTGACACTGTAGACCGCCAGGCCCCATGGAGTATTACTAATAAGGTACGGCTGTCATGAGGCAGGATACTGAGGCTTCTACATGATGGCATGTCAGCCACAGTGCTCACCAACAGCGGCTCGGAGTCCAAGCCCTTCACAGTCGAAACTAGTGTGCAACAGGGATGCATCATTGCACCAACTCTGTTCGCAATCTTCATAGCTGCAATACTCCACCTTATTGGCGAGGAGCTGCCTCAGGGGATCCCAATTGTTTACAGGACTGATGGCAGGCTCTTCAACCTGCTCAGGTTCAAAGCCAAGAGCAAGGTCTCCAACACCACCATCATGGAGCGCCAATATGCTGATGATAATGCCATCGCAGCACACTCTGCCGAGGACCTCCAGGGCATCCTGAATGCATTTGCTAAGGCATACAGAACCCTGGGTCTAACATTAAACATCACAAAGACACAGGTCCTACATCAACCTCCACCCAACCAACCATCTACCTAACCCACCATAAAAGTGGACAACACCCTGCTTGAAACCGTTGACCACTTCCTCTACCTTGCCAGCCTTCTTTCATCAAAAGCTGACATAGACTCAGAGATCAACTGTTAGAGTGGTGCTCACTCTAACTTATTTGCAAGAACCATACGGGAGACTATATGCCCTTTGGGCACAATCATTTGTCACTGTGCATACAGCGATGTTCAAACGAAGTCTGACTTTGGATTCTTGCAAGAGAGTATTTATTGAGAGAAAGCAGGGTGGAGGTGACAGGTTTGGTGAACCCCCGGCGTCTGGTGAGATCAGAGCAGGGGCTGTTTTACGATCTAATGTAAACAGAAACTAGTGGAGCATTTTAGATGACTAACTAAGCAAGAATGTTTCCACACTATTTGGAAAGTTTCAACAACTGAATGGTTAAACTTCCCAGAGTCAAGGAAAGGTGAAAGGTTTAAACAAAGTTAATAATTCTAGTCTACATTCCAACATAATCATACCATCAAGATAATTTGTCAACCCTAACATCAACCATCGCCTGAGCTGTGCTAGTGGAGCTAGTGCGAGTCTTTGAAGACCGGGATTTAAAGGCCCAAACCAAGCTCCTGGTCTACAGGGCTGTTGTCCTCCTTACCCTGTTGTACGGAGCTGAGTCATGGACCACCTATAGCCGGCACCTCAAAGCCCTATTCAGGCACTGATGTTTACGTAGATTATCTTAGTCCGATATTTACATTTGTGGGACAACTATGTAAACAAGTAATAATTTAAGAACAGGATATATTATTTGTATATCTGTATGTGCACTAGGAAAAAAACTTTCCTGAGTCCACTCAGTGTCAAACCGTGGTGGTCTATATAAATTTTGCTTTGCTTGTATATCAATAGTTGGAAATCACACAAAGACAATATTTTACTATTTGACAATTTCAAACATTGTGTTTGTGAGGAATCCTTTAACAGTGCTTTTAATAGCGCGTCTTAAAAGCTGTGTTGGTATTTCAGGGTCAGCACTAGACTGGTTCTATTCCTATCTATCAGACAGGACGCACCAAGTGGTCCATGGCAATGCGTCCTCTGAGCTCTATAATGTTACATGTGGTAGCCCACAGGGATTGGTACTCGGACCAATTCTATTTAATATTTATATAATTCCACTTGGTGACATAATACGTAAATATAATATTAGTTTTCAATGTTTTGCGGATGAGACTCAATTATATATGCCGTTATCGATGACAGATCCGCCGGACTGCTGTAATCTTGAGGCGTGCCTTGCAGAGATCAAGCAATGAATGTCTCTCAATTTCCTTCGCCTTAACCCAGATAAAACTGAAATGTTGATAATTGGTCCAGCTCGTTATCAACACTTATTTAAGGAAACCACTATAACTATAGATAACCGTGCTATCACTCAGAGTGATACGGTAACTAATCTCGGGGTAATATTTGACCAAACGCTCTCCTTTCAAAAACACATTAAGAATATAACCAGGATTGCGTTTTTTCACCTTCGTAATATTGCTAAGATTCGTCCGATCCTCTCGACCGGTGATGCGGAAACTATTATACATGCGTTTATTACATCACGCCTGGACTACTGTGACGCATTATTCTCTGGTGTTCCTAAGTCCAGCATCAAACGTCTACAGTTAGTACAAAATGCTGCTGCAAGGCTGCTCTCACGGACAAGAAAATTTGATCACATTACCCCAATATTAGCCAACTTACATTGGCTCCCAGTCCATTTAAGATGTGACTTCAAGGTTCTTCTATTAACCTATAAATCATTGCATGGCTTAGCGCCTTCATATCTCGTCGACCTAGTTGTTCCGTACGTCCCATCTCGTAACCTCCGTTCGCAAAACGCTAGTCTTTTAGTGACTCCGAGGGCCAAAAAAATGTCTAGAGCATTTTCTATTCGGGCTCCAGAGCTTTGGAATGCCCTACCAATAGATATTAGAACTGCTACCTCAGTAGAAACATTTAAGACATGTTTAAAGACACATTTCTATGATATGGCCTTTAATTAACTTGCAGTGGCCGATTCGGCGGGAGTTTGTGTTTTCGCTCCCCGCCCACCCCTCCCCGGCTGGGGAGGTGGTTCGGTGACACCCAAGCTGACAGCGGCTGTCTGGATTCTCATGGACCAATCAAGATGAGGGAACTGCAGCGGATTACCCTCCTCGAAGACACTGCCAGGACAATCGAGGGCACCTCCGGCAGCTCTTCGCTTTGATTTGGACATCCATTTTTTCATTGATTTTTTTTTTATATTATGTATTTTATGTGCCCTCTCTGCATCCATTGGAGCCTGGTGATCCTGAAAGGGGGATCCTCCCATCTGTGGTCCCTTCTCAAGGTTTCTCATTTTTCCCCTGGTAGGGTTTTTTTTAGTTTTTCTTTGCCCTTTTGGGAGCTTAAGATCAGGGGATGCTTTGAGAATAATTGTCAATTTGTTTGTCTATGTGAAGCCCTTTGAGACTGCTTGTGATTTAGGGCTATATAAATAAACTTGACTTGACTTGACAGTGGGATTAAATAACATAGTATTGGTAACCACTTGGCTGTCCCAAGATCTGCCATTGTCAAGTGACGCAATCACATTCATGATTGAATTCGCCAATGTCGCCTTCAAATTATTTTATTAGAAAATTACTGTCAGTAATTATCAGTGACACATGCTTGTGAGAGTATTTTCAAGTCATATAGTTTGCCCAAACGGTATGTTATACCGGGCACTGTTTCTGCAACCCCATTTCTATTCTAAATATAAATAGTGATAACAGTGAGGGAAATTGGAACACACCTGTCAGATAGATCACTATCAGCGTGCTCGTCCTTTTGCTGCTCCTCAACAGAAGAAACTGCAAATTTTTGAGACAAAGTTATAATCAATGTACTTAAGGAATACAAACAGATGAAGAGAAGATACATAGAGTTACTAAAGAAAAAGTGGAGTTTCTGACTTAAAGGTTGGTCAGAATGGATGCATGACACCAAAGTCCAAGTAAAAGAAAACAACAGTCAGTGGACAAAGTCCCAATGATCGTCACAAGCAGCCATATACAGTGAATTCTTGGAAAATGACTTTTTCCCATTATTGCAGTATAGTTTTTCTGTGTTCTTTATAATTGTTTATGTGAATGTTATAAAATATATTCAGTTGAGTTTCCTTACTTTCTATTAATTTAGAAGAAAACCACATATTTAAATTGAATATTGAGTAGAGATTTGCTTTTACTTTGGAAACCAACAACTGAACCAGTAACTGAATCACTTTCAAAAGTTGGCAAGCACATCAATGTCTCCTGTGTGCAATGGTGTGCTGGCTAATCAGGAGTCAGGACGTTTCCCGGAGGGCCGGTCCAATGTGGGGCCGGTGGGGGCCATCATTTTACAGGCTACAAGTTACTTAAGTTTATTTCATGATTTTAATTCAGTCCATTTTCAATTTCACCATATTATGACCTACAACACCCCTTTTGCATCACAGTTCTCTTCCCTGTGTCTAAAGTTGGGAGATACCTTTACGTGTTCAAACCCCCACGCACCCCCATCACTCATTGAAATTGGTAGAGTCCAATTTAGCTCGTGTGCCTCGATGACGCTAGTTGAAGGGAAGACTCTTCAATATGGGGGTGGAGCTGGGCCATCATTTATGGGCTACCACCGAATTAAGTTGTATATTTTTTTTATTCAAGAAAATCCACCACACAATGTCATAGAACACGTTTTTTGCATCGCAGTTCTCTCTTATGCGTCTAATGTTGGGGTATACCATTGCATGTTCAAACGCCCCTCCCCCCGCACTCATTGAAGTTGATAGATTCCAATTTAGCTTCATGCCTGGATGACGCTTGGTGTATGGAAGAGGTGTAGCCAGTGAATTAAACGTTGGACAGAAAAAAGCCTGGTGGGGCTGAAAAAGCTCGGATACAAAAAAGGAAGACTTTACAGGATGATGCTGCCAAGTGTGCAAAATTCACAAATATGATTTTAAGAAGACCAACTGAAGATGAAAATGGTAAAGAGCCCAGGTTAGGGGTTTAGGGCACAACACGGGCTAATTAGTATGCTAATATCAGGCTTGGATGCTCTGCTAGCTATTCACCTTGCATTTTAGAAGATAAATATACTGCATATCGTTTTAGTAATGCAAAATAATATTAATGATGCAACATAAAACATAATTCAAATGCTACAGTAGCCTACTGACTATCTTAGTTATGTGTTTTATTATATTTTTTTATTTTTATCATATATATATTATTATCTTTTATTTTCTGTTATAGTCACCCACTGTCAGCACTTAAATAGTGGAGTCAAGTGACATAGCGGTCAGGATAATAGAGGTATTATTCTATTATTCTGTGTGCCTGCCATTGGGCCGGTGGGATTTGAAACTCCGGGGCTGAAAAATTGTCCCAGCATGCCACTGCCGGTGGGATATTGCGTTTTTTTTGTTTTTTTTATTCACAAAAATACTAAATGAATACACACCAATAAATAATCTATAAAATTGTAATACACGCAAATGCAAAACAAAATGTTATCCATTGAATCGATGGAATTAATTAATCTAAAAAAATATTCGATAGTGATAGCCCTACTTGAATCATTTTGTTTGCTTCATATCCATTGTGGTGGTGTCAATCACAAAAGTACTGGTATTTTTTTGTAATGGACAAAATTATGGTGAAAAATATTTCCAAATGGTTACTACAGTACATTATATTGGTTGAAAAGTTGGGCTGTTAGGAAAAATGCTGGAAATTTCATTGAAAGATGTTAAACTTGGAATGATGGGTTAAATTGTAACTGTACCTTCAGCGCTGCAAGTCCAGTCAGCAAGTGCAGAACTTTGAATCAGTGGAGAGACTGCTGGTGAACTTTGCTGAGCCTGACAGATTACTCCAACTGCTGTGCTCCTTTCGTCACAGTCCACCTCCCCTGCAATATTTCTTACACCGTTTCCACGCTCTCCTGAATTGAGCACATAACCAAACCTGGCTGAGGTGGTCTGTGTGTCCATAGAGTAGCTGTGGCCATCAGCACAACACCACACTGTTTTGACCGAGCCCCAGCACTGGCCCTCAAGCACCCCCTTCAGGTCAGGGCAAGATTTGCAAGCCTCTCCATGATGATGAGCCCATGACACAAGGTTGTGAAGGCATGCGGCGTTTGAAGAAAAGAATGATGAACCTGGATGAAAGAGAAATTATAACAAAAGTGTTTCAGATTGTAGTATAAGTAAGTAACTGATGTTCTAATAATGACAAAGTGTAGATGATGATTTTTCTTACTTGTTGACCCATTGTTTAAAAAGTCTGCAAACATTGGATTAGGCCTGAAAAAAAATAGGAATATTTATTGTACACTGAAACTTAATATACTCATCAAAGTAAAAACTGAATTTTCACAACAAATATTGTAATCTTCTCAAAAATTCACCTGATTTTAGAATTGTCTCCGCCAGCAGGCAAGAGATTAACCATCTGCAAAAACCTGAACAAAATATTGTGGCACTTATAGAACTTGTGATGACATTTCTTGCAAACAAATTCCGATAATCGAGGGTCAGGGTCCAACTGCACTCCAACCAGTTGCTGGAAGTCGAGATGAAATAAAGAGGGTGACTGGCCAACAGCATACGCTTCGTCATTAACAATATTGGGAAAATTCTGAGGCCATTTGTTGAAGGCATGCAGCAGACTCTGTGGAGAAAACTTTCCATGGCACAATCTGCAGACGGCAGTGGGGAGTCCTTTTGGGATGAAATATAGCATCAATTGACAAATTATGGTGAAAATTCATATCATGTTCAGTGAAACGTTTCATTCTAAAACATGGCCCAAGTGTCCTATAATTTAAAATTATTCACTGCCAACACTTCCAATCACAATGTATATTTGGCATCAGCAGCTACTTGAACTTTACATTTAATTGTTTTTGAACATGCTGTAAACAGCTAAATCAACCAGACACTCACTGGGGGATTTTGACTTGACATCTGAATGCTTCTCCTTGTCAGTCAAAGTGTAGGTAGAATCTGTTGTGTCATCTCCATGAAGTTGGTCAGATGTTGTTGGAGTCACATAGATGTTTCTCTGAGTTTGCCTTCGACTTAAACAAAGTATTTTCCCTTCACGTACTCTCCTGCTCTGTTGTGACACTTTGGATGACTTTAGGCATCTACTTTTCTTCTTCATGGTTTACTAGGTTTTCAATCGCTGATGGATCTCCAATGGCCCTGCTGATACAAAAATGCAGCATGATTCAAGTTTTAAAAAAAATGTTTAAATTTATGGAAAAGGAGGGAGAAAAAATCATCGGTTATAGATGTAAAATATTTTACAGGTTCAAACGGAGTGGGTGGAAGTACAAAGGACAATTTTTTCATCGTAGTGGTAGTGCCACTTACTGGCTACAGGAAATAAACATTATTCTTTGAAGTTTATCGCCGAACAGGTCAACTAGCTCTACTTAATATTTGCTTGGAAGAGGCCCTCATGATGTTAAAACCTTTTAAAATATGGCTGAGTTGTGTTTTCTACAATTTTTTAATGAAGGAACCCCTGTTAAAAGTTTCACCAAAATCTAAAATAAATTGAAGACATATGTACATGTTCTTAACAGCCCAAGACCTACAAAAAGTCCCTGGAGCCCTACTTTAAACTCAACAAGAATCAGATTTCTAGATTTTGCTTCACTTTTGGCCTACTATTGAGGTTATATTTTATCAAAGTACCGTAATTTCTGGACTATAAGGCACTACTTTTTGCACAAACTTGGAACCCTGCAGTTTATAGTCCTGTGCAGCTTATCCATATATTTGTCATGATTTTTATGATACCGTAAAATTACATACAATACAGGTAATAGAATTTAAGATAATTCATTTAAAACACCTGCGAAGGAACACCTACACCAGACGTATCATGGAAAATCCACTTTTTGTGCTTTTATATTCATTTTAATGTGTACTTGGAGTCCTCAAGATTGTATAAAAGTGTCATCTATCCCTCCAGGTGCTGCAGAGATACTTGTACGATCTGTTAGGGGGAAATGTTTTTACTTCGTTCCGTTATCTCAATTTTCTATTACGTATTTTTATCTATTACATCACATCCGTTGGGGAGGGAATCCCAAACAAGGTTATGGGTGTGGCCAAACGGTTTCTCAAATCCGCCATTTTTATTACTCGGAGAGACTTTTGTAGTCCAAAAAACTCAAGGATGCCGAAGTGGAGAGATCAAAACGTTCCGTTGTTGAATGCATCAATCCACACAACCGCCCCCCAGCATCAGAACCTCAAAGAAGTCATCAGAACCTTTAAGAAGTGTCTGGTCAAATTTAATTTATAAAGCAGTGTTCCCACGTCTGTGGGCAAAGTCCTACTTGTTCAAGGATGAGTATTTCAGAAATCTTTTGTCAGTATAGAGAAGGATTCGCCGAAAGACTTGATGGTTCAGTTCCTCCAAACTACGGAAACAACAGACACGGTAAACCGGTAAGCTTGAGATGACAAATATAACAAGCTGTAGTTCACTTTAATAATAATGCGTGTCTATGCACTCGTTTTCATAGCATTAGCGTCAGTCTTTCAGCTAATTTTAGAGCTTTGCGCTCTGTTTTCACTTCTTGTGGGTGTATTTTGAGTACCGTAATTTTCGGACTAAAAGTAGCTCCGTAATATAGGTAGCATTAGCCATAAAATGCACAATAACGTGAAAAAAAACATATAAGTCGCTCCGGAGTATAAGTCGCATTTTGGGGGGAAATTTATTCGACAAACACCAAGAACAGACATGAACGAGCAACATCAGGCTAAACGATAGGTATGCTAACGTGACATAAACACAAACGAAGAGCTGAGAACAGGCCTGACGTAACATTCAGAGTTATTAAAAAAAACTATTACATAGTAAATAACACGTTTATCAAACCATCTGTGTCACTCCAATTCATTAAATCCATCGATCGTCCTTTGTCAACAATGGCTGCGCGCCGCTGACAGCGCTTGCACTTCAAAATATTCCACTGGCTCATATAACGATATATAAATTAGATATCAAATAACTATTATATAAGTAATAATATTATTAAACCATCTGTGCACTCTAAATCATTAAATCCATCGATCAAATTCCTCGTCCTTTGTCAACAACGCCGCACGTGCGCCCTGACATCAGCCTCGTCGTTATTCCACAGATCTAGTATATAACTATATTGTAGCGTTAACAAAGTACAAGGAAAGACGTGGGTTTGGTAAACGGCTCTTTATTCAACAAAACAAACTTCCAGGCGTGTGGCGGCGTGGACTTCCAGCCACGGAAGAGGAAGAGAGATCCATAGAATAGGACCGGGCGTGCGTAAAAGCCATGACCGAGCCCCATCCACCGTCCCCGGACAGCCACCCGGCCGAGCGCTGGCCCCCGACTTCCATCCACGGAGGTGAAAGAGAGCTCCGTAGAGTAGGACCGGGCATGCGTAAAAGTCAAGTCAAGTTTATTTGTATAGCCCTAAATCACAAACAGTCTCAAAGGGCTTCACATAGCCAAAATTGACAATTATTCTCAAAGCATCCCCTGATCTTAAGCTCCCAAAAGGGCAAGGAAAAACTCAAAAAAACCCTGCCAGGGGAAAATCAGAAACCTTGAGAAGGGACCACAGATGAAAGGATCCCCCTTTCAGGATCACCAGTTTGTAATGGATGCAGAGAGGGCACAGGTAATACCTAATATGAAAATCAATGAAAAAATGGATGTCGGAGGTGCCCTCGATTGTCCTGGCAGTGTCTTCAAGGAGGTTGAGCTGCAGTTTCTTCATCTTGAATTGGTCCCCGAGAATCCAGCTAGCCGCTATCAGCTTTTGCGCCACCTAACCCCCTCCCCAGCCAGGGAGGGGGTGGGCAGAGAGAACAAAACAAACTCCGGCCAAATCGGCCACTACAAGTTAGTTAAAGACCATCTCATAGAAATGTGTCTTTAAACGTGTCTTAAATGTTTCTACTGAGGTAGTAGTTCTAATATCCATTGGTAGGGCATTCCAAAGCTCTGGAGCCCGAATAGAGAATGCTCTAGAACCTGCAGACATTTTCTTGGCCCTCGGTGTAACTAAAAGACTAGCGTTTTGCGAACGAAGATTACGAGACGGAACATAAGGAACGACTAGGTCGACAAGATATGAAGGCGCTAAGCCATGCAGTGATTTATAGGTTAGTAGAAGAACCTTGAAGTCACATCTTAAATGGACCGGGAGCCAATGTAATTTGGCTAATATTGGGGTAATGTGATCACATTTTCTTGACCGTGAGAGCAGCCTCGCAGCGGCATTTTGCACTAACTGTAGACTTTTGATACTGGACTTAGGAAGACCAGAGAATAATACATTACAGTAGTCCAGGCGCGACGTGACGAACGCATGTATAATAGTTTCCGCATCCCCGGTCGAGAGGATCGGACGAATCTTAGCAATATTACGAAGGTGAAAAAACGCAATCCTGGTTATATTCTTAATGTGTTTTTGAAAGGAGAGCGTTTGGTCAAATATTACCCCGAGATTAGTTACCGTATCACTCTGAGTGATAGCACGGTTATCTATAGTTATAGTGGTTTCCTTAAATAAGTGTTGATAACGAGTAGGACCAATTATCAACATCTCAGTTTTATCTGGGTTAAGACGAAGGAAGTTGAGAGACATCCATTGCTTGATCTCCGCAAGGCACGCCTCGAGATTACAACAGTCCCGCGGATATGTCATCGATAACGGCATATATAATTGGGTGTCATCCGCATAGCATTGAAAACTAATATTATATTTACGTATTATGTCCCCAAGCGGAATCATATAAATATTAAATAAAATCGGTCCGAGTACCGATCCCTGTGGGACACCACAAGTAACATTATAGAGCTCAGAGGACGTATTGCCATGGACCACTCGGTGCATCCTGTCTGATAGATAGGAATTGAACCAGCTGAGTGCTGACCCTGAGATACCAACACAATTTTTAAGACGCCCTAATAAAATATCGAAGTCTACAGTGTCAAAGGCAGCACTAAGATCGAGTAGTAACAATACAGACGACGTATTTGAATCCATAGCTATGAGGAGATCATTAGTCACTTTAGCAAGTGCTGTCTCTGTGGAATGATTAGCTCTAAAGCCAGACTGAAAAGAGTCATATCGATTATTAGCGACCATGTAATCAATAAGCTGCTGCGCTACTACTTTTTCAAGAAGTTTTGCTATGAATGGGAGGTTTGAAACTGGCCTATAATTACTGAGACAGTCCGGGTCAAGATTTGCTCGCTTAAGTAGCAGTTTAATAATAGCGGTTTTAAAGCCTGTTGGCACTATCCCAGAGGAAACAGACAGATTGATTATATTTAAGAAGGACGGTCCTAAAATTGGAAATAATTCTTTAAGTAGTTTGGCTGGAAGCGGGTCGAGTAAACATGTTGTTTGTTTAGCCGCACTAACCAATTTTGTAAGCATTTCAAGGGACACGCTTTTAAAATTTGAGAGGGTTATTGCATGATCCCCAGCGCTAGTAACCGGATGAGCGATTGGAATGGTATTCTTGATCTCGTCCCTAATGGACTCAATCTTTTGAGCAAAAAATTTCATAAACTCGTCAGCTGAGTGGAAGGAGCTATCGGGGGTCGGCTGGCGCAGAGTTAGCTTTGCCACTGTATCAAATAGGTATTTAGAATTGTTTTTATTGAGATTAATGACTTGCGAAAAATAACGAGTTTTTGCTAAGATAAGCGCATCTTTATATTTCAGGAGGCTGTCCTTCCATGCCTGATGGAAAACCTCAAGTTTGGTTAAACGCCATCTGCGCTCATGCTTTCTACATAATTGTTTAAGCGTATGTGTTTCATCTGTGAACCACGGAGTTGGCCATCTGCGGCGAGTTTTCAGATGTAGCGGTGCCACAGTCGATGGCTTTTAATAATGTCGCATTGAATTCATTTGTAAGATTATCAATAGAGCCGCTGTATGCGGGAAACATGGCGGTTGCCGGCGACAGTAACTCAGATAGCGCAGTTGCAGTCATGGAGTTAAAATTACGGCTGCTATAATTCTGATTGCTCTCTTGTCTTTGACAAGGAACTAAAATTTCAAATTTTATTAAGAAATGATCAGACAGAACAGTAGTGTATGGCAGTACTGCTATATTTCAGGTTGCTAGTCCCCGGGATAATACCAGATCTAAGGTATTTCCATTCTTATGCGTTGCTGCCTGTACGGCTTGCGTAAAACCAAACGTATCGATTAAAGTCTGAAATGCCGAAGTCAGTGGTTCTGTCGGTGAATTCATGTGGATGTTGAAATCACCCATGATAACTATATTATCTGCATTTGTCACTAGATCAGCCGCAAATTCTGAAAATTCATCCAGGAAGCCAGAGTAAGCCCCAGGTGGACGGTAAATAACAGCAAGAAAGAATGACGGTAAAGCAGTGGATTGGACAATGAGAACTTCAAATGTTTTAAATACGTGAATTGAGCGAGGCCTAAATCTAAGCTCAGAATTTGAGATGAGGGCGACACCCCCACCCTTTTTTCGAGGACGTGCCACATGCGAGCTCACAAAATTTGGAGGCGAGGCCTCGTTAAGTGGCAGCAGTTCATTAGGTTTTAACCAGGTCTCGCAAAGACCAAAAACGTTTAGATTATGTTCCGTGATAAGGTCATTAACGAGAACTGCTTTCGTATGAAGCGATCTAATATTCATAAAACCGAGTTTAAGGGTAATCGGTCGATCAGGGTGCGTATCTATCGAAGGATTTTTAAACAGGATGCGAGTAAAATTGTGTTCTCTAGGCCTAACATCACCTCTCAAAAGTTTATTAGCGCGGTGAGAGGAAACGACCGTGGGGATTTGATGATGAATATTTGTTACACATGTGAAGTTATCTAAAACAGGCACCGTTTCATTAGCAAGACCGGTCGGGACGGAGTGATTGGATTTGTCTACTACCCCAGTAGAAAGTGTTTTTATGTGTACTGCAGCACAATTTAAACTGTTGGCTCTAGTCTACACGAGGAGCTATGTGTATGCTGAAAGTCTAGCCTAGCGCTAGTTAACTTTAACTTAACAGACTTCAAACCCATCCTCACAGGTGGTCTAATCACCTGTGCCCTGGCCTGCTCTAAAGTGACCTGTCATGAGTGGCTCAAACAGTAATCTATATTCCTAGAAAGAGTGAAGGCGCCTTCACGGTTAGGGTGAAGGCCGTCCTTCCTCAGCAGGTCGGGGCGGCCCCAGAAGGAGGACCAGTTATCTATAAAATATAGTCCCTGCTTTTTACAGAACCCAGCCATCCATCGATTAAGGGAGACTAATCTACTAAACCTCTCATCAGTGCCTCTCCCAGGCAGGGGGCCAGAGACAAATACTCGATGCCGACTCATCAAGCTATAATAGTTTTTCAAACCTTCTGTGTCACTCCAAATCCTTAAATCCTTCAAGCGCTTCATCCTCCGTGTCACTTAGAAACAAAGCCGCTAATGATGCCGGTAGTACGTGGGGCTCTTCGTCATCTTCGTCATCCCGTGATCAATCTTTGTCCTTTTTGTAAACAACTGCTGTTAGGGTTTTTCAGATTATCCTTATCGTATGATTATGTTGGAATGCAACCGGTAATGAATAAGATCCTACACAAGGTCGTAAAACACCCCCTGATATGTTTTGACTAGAGCACAAGGGCTTCCTATTCAGCCTACTCTTCCCCCCACTCTGTTTCTCTTAATAAATATGTCCTTGCAGTTGGGAAAGTTTAGACCTCCATTCGAACATCGCTGTACGCACAGCGACGAATGGACTCTCCACCTGCAGGTGTCTAAAAGGACTTACTTGTCTCCCGTGTGGTTCTTGCAAAATAAGTTGGAGTGAGCAAATCTCTAACAACCGCCGCGCCACGCCGCGCTGCTGACGTCACTTGAAATTCAAATTACAGTAATCCCTTGCTACATCGCGGTTCGTTTATCACGGTTTCACTATTTTTTTGGGGGGGGGGGAAGTTTTGAAAAAATTCACATATAAGTCGCTCCTCATTATAAGTCGCCCCCCCCACACCCAAACTATGAAAAAAAAAAGCGATTTATAGTCCGAAAATTACAGAAGTTGTATTAGATGAATTGCATCGAAGGTGCTGTATTATTCTTGGGAACACAATAATGTGTTAAAGGCATTCGTTAGCTTCTCGCTAAGGCTAGCATTATCTTACTGGTTAACTTGACTGCAGTGCTTGTTTACAAGACATGTTCATAAATATTGTGAGGGGATTTATTTTGTTACATGTTATGTATGTATAGACAAGTCTTCTGCCGTTGATATCTTTTAATCAATCAAAAAGTTTGCGGCGCAAGAAACCGCTACCTTGGCTAAAAAACTACAAATATGTCGACCGGAAAGGGAGGTGCACATCTTGAGTTCTGGAGGGAGTGGGGTGGGAAGTATCTCATTTGCATTTAAAGAGACCACACCAAAACGACTTGCTCTGAGCCACACCTCAGAACAAGTATAAAAGAAGGACATGTCATGCTATCAAAATGGGGAATTCAGACAAAAGCATCGCTGTTCGACTTTATACAGACCACAACTGAATGAGTAAAATGTAAAACAGAAGAATTTATTAACGTGATACGTAGGATTCAAAGTCCGGTGCGGCTTATACAGTCAGACCTCGGTTTTTGAACTTCCCGGTTCTCGAACAAATCGGAATTCCAATGAAAAATTCGAGATTTTTTGCTTCGGTTGTTGAACAAAAATTCGGAGTTCGAACCTCGCGAGATGAGCCAAAAGGACCCGAGAAAACCCGACCGCACGGCCCGGATGCCGACTGACTCTGTTCATTGTTATTGTATTTTCGTTACTTTGAGGATTGTATTAACCCCTAATCATGCCTCCAAAGAAAGCAAGTGGGAGGAGTAAAGCCATCCTAAAACACAAAGACGCTCTTAAAGCAATGCGGTGCACTGCGGTTGCGCTATCGGACCAAATTAAGGTCCCTGCGCACTGAGGTCCACTTAAATTTTGGAAAGTACATCAGGACTTTAAAAATATTTTCTAAATTTCAGCGACGGCTCTGTCACAATAATGCGACCAGCGTGGTGCAGTTGCGCGGTCGGCGGCGTGCTACGGTTGTGCGTTCGGAGGTGCTTTCGGAGGTGCGGTGCAGTTGCGCGATCGGACAAAAATGCTTAAAAAAGGCGGGTTTTTTTTGTCTTGGAACGGATTAAAACATTTTACCATTATTTGTAATGGGAAAAACTGATTCGGAATTTGAACGATTCACTTCTCGAACCACCTTCTGGAACGGATTGTGGTCGAAAACCGAGGTTTGACTGTATATGAACAAAACAGGATTTTCCCTCAAATTTAGCTGGTGCATCTTATATTCAGGTGTGTCTTATCGTCTGGAAATTACAGTATCTCTTAATCTGATGTAATTCATTTTCAAAAAATTCCAATTCCAATGTGCCAGTATCCCAATGTGGCAGTACCGCAATGTTGTCAGGGCTGCAAAGGCTCTTTACAGCTGCTCGCAGCTCTCGTTATTATCCATCCATCCATCCATCCATCCATCCATCCATCCATCCATCCATCCATCCATCCATCCATCCATCCATCCATCCATTCATCCATCCATTCATCCATTTTCTGTACCGCTTGTCCTCACGGGGGTTGCGGGCGTGCTGGAGCCTATCCCTATAAATAAATAAGTAAAATAAATAAATAAAGTTCAGTTTAAGTCTAATTGCAATTATTATTCCATCGGTCCATCTATTCGTCCATCCATCTATCCATTTTATATACCGCTTGTCCCTACGGGGGTCGCGGGCGTGCTGGAGCCTATCCCAGCAGTCATCGAGCAGTAGGCCGGGGACACCCTGAACTAATTGCCAGCCAATCGCAGGGCACACAGAGACGACCAATCATTCGTACTCGCACTTACACCAAGGGGCCATTTGGAGTGCTCAGTCATCCCCCCAAGCATGTTTTTGGATGCAGGAGGAAACCGGAGCGCCCGGAGAAAACCCACTTTCATCAAACGTGAGAACAAACAGTCCGGCTTTGTCGACGCTCGTAACTAGCTTTTATTTGAAGTATGGCGCTAAATCAAACTTGATTATGTCGCCGGTCTTGCCCTTGTTGCACGCAAAGCTTTTTGCTATTTCTGAGTCATTAAATATATCATGGGATAGCTTTCCTTGCCTCGCTTGCCCTCATTGGAGATAAATGAGTGGTGTTTGGTAAACACTGAAGGGAAGCATAAGCTTCCGCCGTATGACATTGTACTCCCGGTGCTGATAACACTATCACTGGCAGTGGCTCGCTCGGGAGTGGTGGAGGTTTGTGGTAGTATAGACGTCCTGTTACTGCAAAACATTGAAATGTTAACCTGCCCACCCTGTTGGCACATCTTTAACTGTTGGCTTGGGTTAGATTCCATGTGCGACCTGACGGCATTCAGCCCCAACTACGTAATATTAATGTTGTTGGGTTTTTTTACAGACATGGCAATAAGCCTCTTGGTTGTTACCAATAACTGCCCTAAGCCAGTCTTTGAATACAGCTTCCTCCAACCAGTCATTGAAAAACTTACATTTCCCCATGACTTTGGAAAAAAAAAAAAAAGATTTAATATTTAACTCATCACAGCTGCACTTGAACGATTCGTGGCCAGTCTGTATTAGTAGGAGTACAGTAGGTACTGTACAGTGCCGTGACCAAGATGGCACATAGCTAGTAGCCACTGTTAGCAAGTAGCTGAGTTCCAGCTCGGCTCACCTGTCTCGCTTTTCTTTATACGTTGCCTTCGCTACCTACCAGCCCAAACAAAAATCCACAGAGGTCCTGCTTGTTTGGCTCGCTCGTCTGGTATGTTAAAATTATGCAAAGCTCGGCTGTCCTGCTTTTTTCTATGTTCTCTTTGCCACTTACGACGCCGGCTGCCAGACCCAGTATCCAGCAACAAAGGTACATAAGTAAAAGTACAGCTAAAAAGGAAAAGTTATCACTCTCCTGCATCCCGGCACTTCAGCGGCCCTTGAAGCAGACCAAGTGCCAAGTCTCGTGGGCGGGGTAACAATTGAGGGAGCCTCAGCTACAACTTTCATTTAAGCGCATAGGACCCTGCGCTCGTAATTTTTTTATAATGAATTTCTGAATATTGTTCAGCGCTGTGGGGTTTGATTCCGGCTCTGCCTTCCTGTAAGGAATTAGCACGTTCTCCTTGTGCCTAAGTGGGTCTCCTTTGGGTACTACAATTTCCTCCCACATTCCAAAGACATACATGGTAGGTTAATTAGACGCTCTTAATTGTCCTTTTGTGATTGTGAGTGTGAATGCTTGTGTGTCCTGCAATTGGCTGGCATCCAGTTCAGGGTGTACTCCGCCTAATACTCAACTGAGATAGGCTCCAGCACGCACGGGATCCTCGCGGTACACGATGGATGGATGGATGGATGGATGGATGGATGGACGGACGGACGGACGGACAAATTGATTTTAGAGTCAAGGAGACCTGTTGAACATTAGTGTGTTTGATGCGGCTTTCAATATCGGCCTAAATATCAACCTGTTTTGCATTATCTAACCAACGGGAAATTATGACATGTTCCAAATATCGACCGATACATTATCGGTCCAATATATATCATGTATCTCTAAAAAGAAGGAAGCCCGTAATCAACAGCGCTACTTTTATGTAGAAACAAGTAACCTTGTGGTTTTGGTTGCCAAAACTGTAAAAGCAAAAACAAAAACTTGAAATTATATTACATCAGAAACTCTTCCTGTCATGAAATGCTGAAATTGATAATCCACAGCAAGAGTGACGTTTCTTTCACGTTTGTCTGTTTTCTTTCACTAAGTCACCAAGGTACGCAAACACAACGCTTTCTGGGGCTTTTCGTAAGTTCAATTGTTACTATATCATTATACAGTCATCCCACACTACTTTGCGGTTCATTTATCGCGGCCTCAGTACATCGCGGGTTTTTATGAAAACAAATATTCCGGCTATATTCGGTGCATTGCGGCTTTTTGCGGCGTACTTAGAGCGTGGGGTCTGCTCATGACTTTACAGCATACTATTGGCCGGTAGGAGATCAATGGGAACATGTTGAACTGTATCCTTTCCGATGATTGGCTTAGAGCACAGGTGTCAAACTCAAGGCCCGGGGGCCAGATACGGCCCGCCACATCATTTTATGTGGCCCGTGAAGACAAATTGCGCATCAAATTGGTGTGTCATTACTAGAATTGCAGGAAAATGGGGCAAGCTGACGAGCAGGTCAGCAAGCTTGCGTCGTGCGGGCATCTCGTTACACAGCAGGTCAGGCAAAAAAGAATCAGGTGGCAGGTGTTCGTGTCAAAGCAGACAAAACGGTGAAGACTGACGGTTACCAGTTCCGTATTGGCGACGCGCGCTTCAGAGGTCTAGCGGAGGGCACGTGAGCCGGCCAGCAGGGCGAGAGTGGAGACATGACACCCGCGCACGAAGGAAAAATGCACCGCAGTGCAGAAACAGACGGGACACGGCAATGAGCGCTGGTAGCGTGGGGCGTGCTGCCGCGCATGTAGGAAAAAAGCACTGCCATCCAGGATTTGAGACAGCGCCAATGAGCACTAATAGCGCGGGGCTTGCCTTGGATGCCCTCACGCTGGGCTGCCGGGGCGCATCAAGAGCAGAGTGGAGCCGTGACACGTTTACACTTTAAAATGTTTAAATGTTTAAAACTACAATAAAGTGTTTAAAAAATAAAATTATAAATGTCTTGGGCTGATGCCCTGACGCTGGGCTCCAACACGGCAAGAGTAGAGCGGAGCCGTGACACCTTTACACTTTAAAATGTTTTAAAAAGTGTTTAAAATACAATAACGTTTCTAAAAGTACAATAGTGTATACAAATAAAATTGTAAAAGTCTTGTGCGGATGCCCTCGCACTGGGCCACAGGGGCACATCAGCCAGCTAGCATCCAAGAGCAGAGAGGAGCCAGACACTTCAAAAAAGTTTCATAAAAGTCTTGTGTGGATATTATAACAATATATTTACTCTAATTTAGTTTATTATTTATTTCTGAAAGTCTACACCTCCAACACTTCCTGTGTTGAGTTTGCATGTTCTCCCCGTGCCCGGGGTTTCTCCGTGCACTCCGGCTTCCTCCCACATCCCAAAAACATATTTGGTAGGCCGATTGAGCACTCCAAATTGCCCCTATGTGTGAGTACGAGTGCGGATTGTTGTTTGTTTCTGTGTACCTGGCAACCGGTTCTGGGTGTCCCCCGCCTACTGCCCGATGACCGCTGGGATAGGCTCCAGCATGCCCGCGACCCCCATGGGGACAAAGCGGTACAGAAAATGGCTGGATGGATTCAGTTTGACTTTAACATTTTTACAAAAATGTTTAAAAATACAAAAAAGTGTTTAAAAAACAACGCGTATAAAACTAAAATAAAGGTTCATAAAAGTCTTATGCGGATATTGTAACAATATATTTACTGCTATTTATTTCCTTTACTTTCTGATTTATTTAAATAAAGATTTTTTATGAAAATCAGTTTGAGTAAAATGTTTACAAAACTGTTTAAAAATACAAAAAACATTTCAAAGTACAATTCAGTTTTTAAAAATACAATAAAGGTTTATAAAAGTAATTTATGGATATTGTAACAATATATTTTCTTTACATCGCGGATTTTCACCAATTGCGGGTGGTAGAGGAACCAATTATTGGCAATAAACGAGGGACTACTGTATATTCAATTGAAATCTGGAAGGGTTCAGTTTTATTTACATTTACAGTCCACGTATGGCAGACATGGGCAAAACTACGGCCATTTGGGTCATTTTGGGTCATTTTGCATGCAATGACTGCGTTTCTCCAGTAGATGGGGAACCGCTCGCCTGCGCATTTACTACCGGAAGCCGTGTCAGAAAGCTCGGTGCACACTCACAAGTGCATGTACGTACTCAGTAGTACGGACACGCCGCACTCGCGCTCTATTTCTATCAGTGCCCAATTTAGAGCATGGGCTGTGACGTCAGCATTCTTGTAATTCGCACGCTGAGCTCTCAGATATAGTTTTACACTAAAGCCACCCACAAACCTTCCCCTGGAATCCTTCCATTAAAATGAGTGGCCCAAGGAAAAGCAAGGTGGACACTGAGTGACGAGTGTTTAAAAAAGAGTGGATAATTTGGCTCGACCTACGCGACATGACGTTCAGCCACATGAACATGAACATCAACCCGTCACATATCTAGGTAAACGGACCAACACCTCGGATCTCTCCTAAGATTTGCCGCAACAAATTTTACTCCGGACTATGATGCACTAGCAAAAAAAGGGAGACCAACAACACTGTTCCCATTGAAAACGAAGGGGGGGCTCTTAAGTTTGTTGTAAAAAATGCATTTTGAATATGATTTGTACAAATAGCAGGGATTGAAACTAGCGACCATTCTCATTTTCAAACAATGCAGGATGCTCAAGGACATTGATGCACCACCTGTTTGCGACTAACCTTAACCTGTAAAGTTCTTAAGGCTGCTTTAAGGAAGTGTTTCCCATTTCCTTACCTCTGTCACCAGGTGTTTGTGAGTTAAAACTCTGCTCTGATTTTCAGATATCCCTCACCGTGTTGCCGTTTTGATTACTTCATTTGGATGTATTCTTTCACCGATTCTTCAAGATGATATATTTGGTCGGAATGTTTGCCGCTTGATGTGATTTCGCCTCATAAGATAAACATCTTTCATTAATCTGACCTGCAGGCGCTGAAGTGATGGAGACTGTTATTCAAAAAACAGTGTCAGAATCACATAGCAGTTTTTTGGTGATTTTTTTTTTAATGCTGTTAATAAATGCATTTGTTTTCCAAAAACTTTTTTTGAACATCCATGCTTTACTACCTACTAAAGGCCAAAACTTTTATGCAATGACCTTTACATGTTGTTTATATTACTTCACACAAACACTACATCCATCTGCTTCTGGTTCGGCCCCCCGGTCCAAATTTAGAACCCAATTCGGCCCGCAAGTCAAAATGTTTGCCCACCCCTGACGTATGGGGTACTCCCTCCGCCATGTATCCAAAAAGGAGGTGCTATAAATGGCCACACTCGGCTGGCCACACATGGTTGGAAGTCTGGTGCTCTGAATCTTTCAACATTTAAATTTCAACAAGACGAACCCAAGGTGTTGTCTCGCAGTTGTTTATTCGTAATCGAGGCACACGGGCTGGCTTACTGGCAACGCAATGACGCACGCAGACTGGCTGACTGGAGGTGTGACGCCACTGCTTATCCTGCTCCGGCTGGATGGACGGCAGGCGACGGACCGCCATCAGCAACGGGCAGAGAACTTCTTTGTTACGTGGCCGGCTGGGCGATGCGGCCCGGAGGTGTGGCACGGGATACCGGTACGAGTATTGCACATTGATATTTTGGCATCAAAAACAAATTGATCCCTTTTATTTTTAAGACAGGTATTTAAAAAAAAAAAAAGGCAGCTCGCCAGCTCTGTCTCAAAGGTAAGGATACAAATGCACAAGCGCCTTGCTAACCAGGATCCAGTTTAAAGAGCCAGAATCTGCTGCCTGCGCCAATAGATTTCATTTAGATATTTAAAAAAAATTGATTTTTATGTTTTGTTTGTTGTGTTGCAAATTCTGGGAGTGGGCTAAAAAGCAGAGACACACACACTCACTCAATCACAGATACTCAGAGCAATGTTACGCTGTGTCATTAGCAATCAAATGAACACGTTTGCTTGATGATAACGCAAATGTTATTGTCAGTACTAATGGATGACATTAAATGCAGCCAAATAGAACAATGTGACATGCATTACAAAATATTATCGCAAAAAACAGATAGCACAAGCTCCGGTTAGCTTTGCTTTAACTAAAACAGAACGACACAGCGGATGGAGTTAAAATTGGACCAAAACAATAAGTCTGAAATAGATTGATGGTTGAGTCAGACCACCCTGGCCATTGTACAGTGAGGGATCATTAAGATGAAGAGAAATTATTTTTCCCTTAAAACTCTCACGGACGATGCAGGCAGTACACCACCGAGCATGGGCATTGATGCATAGTTACTTTACTGTGATGGTTTCTTGCACAGAGACATATCATGGAAAATCCACTTTATCTGCTTTGATATTCATTTTATTGTGCACAGTCAAACCTTGGTTTTCGACCACAATCCGTTCCAGAGGGCGGTTCGAGAAGTCAATCGGTCGAATTCCGAATCTATTTTTCCCATTACAAATAATGGAAAAAAATTTAATCCGTTCCAAGACTAAAAAAAACCCCGCTTTTTTAAAGCATTTTTTTCATTTGCGCATTTTTGTCCGATCGCGCAACTGCACCGCACCGCCGACCGCGCAACCGTAGCGCGCCACCGACCGCGCAACTGCACCGCGCTGGTCGCATTATTGTGACAGAGCCATCGCTGAAATTTAGAAAATATTTTTAAAGTCCTGATGTACTTTCCAAAATTTGAGTGGACCTCAGTGCGCAGGGAGCTTTATTTGGTCCGATCGCGCAACCGCAGCGCGCCGGGCGCTCACTGTCGCATTGCTTTAAGAGCGTCTTTGTGTTTTAGGATGGCTTTACTGCTCCCACTTGCTTTCTTTGGAGGCATGATTAGGGGTTAATACAATCCTCAAAGTAACGAAATACAATAACAATGAACAGAGTCAGTCGACATTAGCGCGGTCGGGTTTTCTCGGGTATTTTCGGCTCATCTCGCGAGGTTCAACCTTTGAATTTTGTTCGACAACCGAAGCAAAAAAACTCGAATTTTTTGTTGGAATTCCGATTTGTTCGAGAACCGGGACGTTCGAAAACCGAGGTTTGACTGTATTTGGAGTCTCCAGGAGTGTAGAAGCGTAATCTATCCCTCCAGGTGCTGCAAAGATACTTTGATGATCTGTTTGGGGTCTAGTTTTTACTCCGTTCAGTTTTCCATTAAAAGTATCTCTGCAGCACCTGGGGGGATATATTACACTTTTCTACACTCTTGGAGACTCCAAATACACAAAAAAAATGAATTTAAAAACAAAAAAAGTGAATTTTCCATGATATGTGTACTATAACGCCTCGATTATAAATGTACACATATGGCTTGTATCACATGACGAGATGTCATGTTTGTCACAAGCCAATCGGCGTCAAAATCGCTGAAGAATCCAATGATCTTTAATGAACAAAGCCACAAATCTGTGATTTGTTTAATGTAAATTACTTGAACTTCAATTTTTCCTATAGTGCTGCCATACACCATTAAAAAAATCTTTTAAGTTTAGATTGACTCAGATAGGAGGAAATGCCGACTTATATTTCTGTGTAGATTATAATTATTTTATTACTGTGACTACACTTACCAATACATAATTACCTCCCAGATCTTGGCAACAGACAGTCTGTTCACATTTTTTGCTTGATAGAGAGAGAGAGAGAGAGAGAGAGAGAGAGAGAGAGAGAGAGAGAGAGAGAGAGAGAGAGAGAGAGACAGAGAGCGAGACAGAGAGAGAGGGGGGGAGAGATAGAGACAGAGACAGACAGAGAGAGAGAGAGAGAGAGAGAGGGGGGGGGAGACGGAGACAGAGAGAGAGAGAGTGAGACACAGAGAGAGACAGAGAGAGAGGGAGAGAGAGGGGGAGAGAGACAGAGTCAGAGAGAGAGTCAGAGAGAGAGTCAGAGAGAGAGAGAGAGAGAGAGAGAGAGAGAGAGAGAGAGAGAGGCAGGCAAACAGACAGATATATATTTATTATTATTACATATATTATTATAGATTGCCAAGTAGCCTCCGGCCATTTATCCCCGGAACATGCAGGATCGTATTTCGTCGTTTTTCTTTTTTACGCTAGTCAAAAGAAACTTGGCAGTTTTGAACTAAAGTAAATTGTGGTTCACAGCCATTTACAGACACAAGGTTGAGGGCGTTCCAAAAGAAAAGACACAAATACTATTAAGTTCATCATGTTCGCCCAAAATATGGGCAAGTTGACGAACTTTCGTTCACTGATCTCGTTCAGGTACATCATTATCTGTGGAATAGTATTTACAACAACGACGTTAGAATCGTATGGTTCGATATCTGTATTAATATAGACGTAATAAATTCATCCATCCATTATCTGAACCGCTTATCCTCACCTACATTTAAAATAAAAAACCCGACGGTTCCATTTGATCATTTCATGCGTTGTCAGTGACTAAATGTCTTCGTAAACACTGACGTTCGTATTTCGTAGCAGAACCTACCTTAGAAAATATCAGCTCAGGAGACATAACATATACCCTCTGTTGTAAACATTACGTTCCTGAAATTCGGTTTTCTTCTTCTGCCCTTAGCACAAGAGTCGCTGGCTGGAGGACTCACCGTGAGGTTAGTTCCCGTGGACTCTCCACTGCAGAGCCGCCTCCGCTGTCAGAACGGGAAGAGATGCGTTTCATTTCAAAATAAAGCACGTTGTTCATTTCTAAATAAACCCTCAACTGTAAGGTTGCTTCCGGTGGAGTGTGGTAACGCCTCCACTGTTATGAATGGATATATACTTGTGCTATCTCTTTGCTGACATTATCATTAAACTTTATCACCAGCGCAACGCTCTATTCTTTAACAGTTTTAAAAATATTTTTCTGTAGCATTATTTTTTATGTTCTCAATTTGTAACCGCCATGAATGTCTTTTTTATTATTATTTCAAAGACAATTTGTGTCTGCAATTGCAATGGAATTGTTTTTTGTGCTGCTGTTGTTCCATTACGCTGTTCACTTCACTACCAGTTAATTTTTACTATATTGAAACACTCTTTTACCACATACTTTTCTATTTCAAATTTTTCTTACTAATCGCCATGATTGAATTTTTATTTATGTATTTTTGTGTCTGTGCCGAGTATGTTCTTGTGCAGCTGGAACCTAAATAAAAAACTAAATAATAGTGAAGAAATGGGGTCGAAATACAAAAAGTCCTGCCTAGCTACAAAAACAAATATGCTCAAACCTCATTGAATAAAGTACATAAGCAGACAAGTATATTCACATATTTAAATCAATAAAAGAAACATTTTAAGCATATATTTATACCTACACACCAAATCAATAAAGGAGACATAACTAGACATTTTTGATAGGTGGTAATAGGTGATAGGTTTTTATTACTTTATGATCTGATATGTATTTCTGTGCACTTTGAAATAACTAATGTTTTTTTATATATTGCCTGAATAGCTTAATGACCCTTAAGGAACTTTTTAATGCATTCCTGATGATTTTCTAAATCACGGACACTGCCAAAGTCATCTAAAAATGTTCAGTACTTGATTATATATTATGATTTGATGAATGCTAGACGCCAGCTTTGGATTACTACTGAATGTTCTGGACAGAGGGAAATGTTTTGCTCAACAATGAAAAGATATGTGTCAAAAGATAGTGTCAAAAGAACAAACAAACAAATGCATGATAAGTGGTGAGTAAGAACTTTGCATAGTCAGGGAACATTAATAAATTGACGATGTCACAGCCAAAAGTTCACATAACTCTGTACAAAATGACAAAATTGAAAGAATGATGAATGGGCGGTGTGTGACAGTGGGCAAAGTGGATGTATGTGCAAGAATGGTCAACAAGAAGGGCACTTGGAGATAAAACCGGTAGAGGTGCCGGAGGAAGAGTGGCAGGAGGAAAACCAAGAACCCGGCCAAAGGTGATCGCTAAGGCCGAAAGACGGGATGGAGAACAACAGCCCCCACACACACTGAATCGCCCATAATCAAGAACCCACCCCCACGGAACCAACTCTCACCGAACCAGCACCCACTCCCATGGAATCAAACTCTTCTGTGAATTTGCCACACCCCCTGACTCATCACCCATCAAACTTGGCCCACACTGGCATGTGCAACTGAATATAAGCTGACCAAAGAACCTTGAACGTTGCCTTTTCTGAATGGAGACTTTCTGCTCTTGAGCATGGTCGCACGAAAGGCCCAGCGCTGTATTGCACTTTCCTGAAAACAGAGCTTTCTTAATAAGAATTGTGATTGAACTCAACCAACCTGTGTAAGTCTAAATTTTGTTTCGGTGTCTTAGCCTTTTCCTAAAACTGAAGAAATAAAACTAGCACACAGTGAGTAAATTGGATAACAAGTGATTGGCTATGGCTTTTGCCGTGAGGCGCGTATAGTGCGCTTCCCAAATTGTGGACCAAATCCAACAATAGTAATGAAGGTTCGTCCATAAGATCGACACTGTACACTGAAGTCGAAGAGAATTGAGGGCTCAATGAGAAAACAAATGTGATCAAAGATCAATTTCTTTATTATTGTCTGGGACACTCACAATATGCAAAAAACATTTTTTATAAATTGCTTTCTCCCAGACTGCAATGAGGTCCTGAATGCTGTGGAATTTAAATTAAATATTATATTCATATTATATATTTATTATATTATATATCTAAATTATATTATATATTATATATGTAATATATTTATTATGTTATATATTTATTATATTATATATTAAAATCCCATCCGTGAGTCGTCACCTTATCGTGGTGGAGGGGTTTGCGTGCCCCGTGATCTTAGGAGCCATGTTGTCTAGGGCGTCATGCCCCTGGTACGGTCACCCATGGCAAACGGGTCCGAGGTGAGGGGCCAGACAAAGCACGGCTCACACAAGCCCCTTATGAAGAAAAACATAAATGGATTGTTTTCCCTCGCCCGGATGCGGGTCACCGGGGCCCCCCTTTGGAGCCAGGCCTGGAGGCGGGGCTTGAAGGTGAGCGTCTGGTGGCTGGGCACAGCACGAATAGGAAACCTGGGTCCCCCTTCCTATGGGCTCACCACCTGTGGGAGGGGCCAAAGGGGTCGGGTGCAAAGCGAGCTGGGCGGCGGCCAAAGACCTTGGCGGTCTGATCCCCGGCTGCAGAAGCTGGCTCTTGGGACATGGAATGTCACCTCTCTGGCTGGAAAGGAGCCCGAGCTGGTGTGTGAGGCAGAAAAGTTCCGACTAGACATAGTCGGACTTGCCTCCACACATAGTTTGGGCTCTTGTACAAGCCCTCGAGAGGGGCTGGACTCTCTTCCACTCTGGAGTTGCCCACGGTGAGAGGCGTCGAGCAGGTGTGGGTATATTTATTGCCCCCCAGCTGGGCGCCTGCACATTGGGGTTCACCCTGGTGAACGAGAGGGTAGCCTCCCTCCGCCTTCGGGTGGGGGGACGGGTCCTGACTGTTGTTTGTGTCTATGCACCAAGCGGCAGCTCAGAGTACGCAGCCTTACTGGAGTCCCTGGAGGAAGTGCTGAAGAGTGCTCCTTCTGGGGACTCCATCGTTCTACTGGGTGACTTCAATGCTCACGTGGGCAATGACAGTGAGACCTGGAAGGGCGTGATTGGGAGGAACGCCCCCCCCCCCTCCCCCCGATCTGAACCCGAGCGGTGTTCTATTATTGGACTTCTGTGCTCGAAACGGATTTTCTATAATGAACACCATGTTCAAACATAAGGGTGTCCATCTGTGCACTTGGCACCAGGACACCCTAGGCCGCAGTTCGATGATCGACTTTGTAGTCGTGTCATCGGATTTGCGGCCGCATGTTTTGGACACTCGGGCGAAGAGAGGGGCGGAGCTGTCAACTGATGGGTTGGCTCCGATGGTGGTCCGACCTGGCAGATCCAAATGCTCTGTAAGGGTCTGCTGGGAACGTCTGGCAGAATCCCCTGTCAGGAGAAGCTTCAACTCCCACCTCCGGCAGAGCTTTTCCCACGTCCTGGGGGAGACGGGGGACATTGAGTGCTACACCCTCGGCAGGATCCTCGAGGGTGCATGGGAGTTCGCCCAACCAGTCCACATGTGTTTTGTGGACTTGGAGAAGGCGTTCGACCGTGTCCCTCGGGAGGTTCTGTGGAGGGTGCTTCGGGAGTACGGGGTGCCGAGCCAACTGATAAGGGCGGTTCGGTCCCTGTATCACCGATGTCTGGTCCGCATTTCCGGCAGTAAGTCGGATTCGTTCGCAGTGAGGGTTGGACTCCGCCAAGGCTGCCCTTTGTCACCGATTCTGTTCAAAACTTTTATGGACAGAATTTCTAGGCGCAGCCGAGGCGTTGAGGGGGTCCGGTTTGGGGACCTCAGCATCGCGTCTCTGCTTTTTGCCGATGACGTGGTGCTGTTGGCTTCTTCAGGCCGTGATCTCCAGCTCTCGCTGGAACGGTTCGCAGCCAGGTGTGAAGCGGTCGGGGTGAGGGTCAGCACCTCCAAATCCGAGTCCATGGTCCTCGATCGGAAGAGGGTGGAATGCCCTCTCCGGATCGGGGATGAGATCCTGCCCCAAGTGGAGGAGTTCAAGTATCTTGGAGTCTTGTTCACGAGTGAGGGGAGGATGGAGCGCAAGATCGACAGGTGGATCAGTGCAGCGTCAGCAGTAATGCGGACCCTGTAACCGGTCCGTTGTGGTGAAGAGAGAGCTGAGCCAAAAGGCAAAGTTCTCAATTTACCGGTCGATTTACGCTCCTACCCTCACCTATGGTCATGAGTTATGGGTCGTGATCAAAAGAACGAGATCCCGGATACAAGCAGCCGAAATGAGTTTCCTCAGCAGGGTGTCCGGGCTCTCCCTTAGAGATAGGGTCAGAAGCTCGGTCATCCAGGAGAGACTCGGAGTAGAGTCACTACTCCTCCACGTTGAGAGGAGCCAGATGAGGTGGCTCGGGCATCTTACCAGGATGCCTCCTGGACGCCTCCCTGGGGAGGTGTTCCGGGCATGTCCCACCGGTAGGAGACCCCGGCGACGACCCAGGACACGCTGGAGAGACTATGTCTCTTAGCTGGCCTGGGAACGCCTTGGGATCCCCCGGGATGAGCTGGATGAAGTGGCTGGGGAGAGGGAAGTCTGGGAGTCCCTCCTAAAACTGCTGCCCGGGCAACCCGACCCCGGATAAGCGGAAGAAGATGGATGGATGGATGGATCCCTAATGATTCCAAAACTTGCCTCTTACCTAAAAAGTAAAATTTTTCCTATCATAAGACCCACACAAATTTGAAAATTATAATTCTTATTTTGTTTTTCTCCACTAATTTGTAATTTTCTTTGAGTGATTCTGTCATGGATCGGATGGGGCAGGGCAACCAAATGCAGATTGGACCAGGGTTTATTGGAAAAACTCAAAAACAGACTCGGCAAACTGACATGACTTAACAAAATAACTAGAGGACTAACCGACAGGGGTGTGACACAAAGGACATGAAGACATTAAACGACAACAGGAACTAAAAAGACATCAAGACAACAACACACACACACACACACACACACACACAACACACACACACACAATGATCCGACGGGGCGTGAGGGGCAGACAGGACTTATATACACACACGACAGGTAACAAGAGGCAGGTAAGAATAATCAAACTAATCATGGACACACAGGAGGGGAGGGGCGAGCACACAGACAGAAATCAAGACAACAGTAACACACATAGTAACACGGCTGGGGATGAGACGTGACAGTACCCCCCCACAAAAGGACGGCTCCTGACGTCCCAAAAACCGAAACCCCCACGTGGCGAACGGGGGCGCGGGGGGGAAGCGCACCAGTCCAAATGGCCTCACCGGCCATGGCAAAGTCCTAACCGCGGCCGGCGGCAACTCTGGGGACATGAACCGCAATCGGCGGCGACTCTGGGGACACGCAACTCTGGGGACACGAACCGCAATCGGCGGCAACTCTGGGGACATGAACCGCATTCGGCGGCAACTCTAGGGACACGAACCGCAATCGGCGGTAACTCTGGAACACGAACCGCAATCGGCGGCAACTCTAGAACACGAACCGCAATCGGCGGCAACTCTAGGAACACGAACCGCAATTGGCAACAACTCTAGGGACACGAACCACAATCGGCGGCATACCAAAAGTCAGAGCGGCAATCAGCGGCGTTTGGAAGTCCGGACCGCGAACAGCGGCATTTGGAAGGCGGGGCTGTCCACAGCTGGATTGAAGTCTGGCGACGGTCGCGGGTCCGGCTATGATGGGGTGGGGCCCGATGGTGGCTGCGAGTCCTGATGGCACCGGAAGAAACTCCGATGGCGGCCGCGGGTCCGGTGTCGCGGTTGCGAAGTCCGATGACGGTCGCGGAGCCGATGGCGCCGGGAGGAACTCCGATGGTGACCTGACAGATGCAAACTGTTTTAAATTTAGACTGTTCAGCTCATGCCCACCAATTTCAAAACATCACACTTACCAAAAATTCAACATTTGTGCCAGTACAAGACCCACAAAAACATTCAAACATTTATTTTGTGTGTAACTGTGGAAAAACACAGGAAGCGCGGCAGCCAGCCTGTCACGAAGGCAGGAAAACCATGTGCAACACGGACTATTTATTTAGGGAATGTGAAAAGATGAAAAGGGAGGCTTGAACGCCAGCAGAGCGGATCCATGAGGCGACTGACAGAGCAGGTGTTGCATCCTGCGTCATCTCATTACACAGCAGATCAGGCAAACGAGGATAAGTTGGTGGGCGTGCGTGTGTCAAGGCAGACAACCAGCCAGGGAGAAAAAGTGTAAAAGGGAGACGAGAACGCCAGCCAAGCGGGTGCACGAGGTGACTGGCAAGCCGGTCAGCGAGCTTGCGTCGTGCGTCTTGGTGGCATGTCATTACACAGAGCATCAGGCACACGGGAATGAGGTGGCAGGCGTGCGTGTGTCAAAGCAGACGAAACAGCGTAGACTGACCGGCGACGAACAGCGTCTATACACACACCCTAATCAGTGGGTAACACGGTCCAGGTGATGGCAATCACCGCCAGTTAGCACGCCCAGTTCCATATGGGCGACGCGCGGAGGGTGACAGTCAGCCAACAGGGCGAAAGTGGAGATGTGACAGACAAAGGAAAGGCAGAAAGAGACAGGACATCACGAATGAGCGCTCACGGCGCGGGGTGTACCTCTAAGCCAGGGGTGGGCAATTAATTTTTACAAGGGGCCACATGAAAGACCTGAGTTGTGTCAGAGGGCCACACCTACGATAACTTAAACCTGCTCAATTTTCTTCCATTGTAAAATGCACTAAATTATTTATTTTAAATAGTTGGTACTGGTAATTAGAAGAATACCTACTTCATCCAGAAGTTCAGAGGCACTGCCTCACCTGCATTCTATGAGTGCACGTGCCTGTTCAGTATGGATCATGGTTTTGTGGTCACAAGAGTTGTCCGATGCTGCCTGCCAACTGGACACGAGTGTGTGCGCCAGTGTGTGACAGACCTCACCTACAGACTAGAACATCATCAGCTGACGAAAACGCGAGCACATATACAACTTCTTAGACGTGACAGTTGTGATAATGATAATGAGACGTGGATTGCGTAGATGCTGTTCTGTTGAGCATGTATTACGGAAACTTGTTGATTTGACCATCAAATATGCTTCGCAAGTGATGGATACAATGATGTACTGTTTCTGTGTTTTTCTTTTTATTTTTTTTATTATTGATAGCATTCTGGTCGCCTGTGGCAACGGGGCCGTGTAAGAATTTTCCTGCTAATAACATCTGGCCAGCAGGTTTTTCGCTTACACATTAAGTTTGATTTGGGGTATTGAGGTAATGCCTCATCTTCACTGGAAAGTGTTGCTATCATTGTTTGTTGTTTTTATTTTTACCATTCTGCTTTCTTCATTATACGTATATATGTTTTCTTGCTTGTCTTTGTTGTTTGGGGTGGCATAATCATATGATAAATCAGGAGGGAGATGTTAGGGTTTTCTGGTTAGTTTGATCCTATGATTATGTTGGAATGTAACCTGTAATAATTAAACTCGCTTGTCCTGTCTTAACAAAAGTAGTAGAACAAAGTGCTAAGATCTTTTGAACTGATTGACTAGCTGCAGAGGAAGCAATCAAAGTGTTTTGTTCACACAACATCGTGAAGGACCCCCTGCTGTGCTTTGATCAGCCAGGGGCTTCGGCCATTTGTCTACTCTGTCCCCCACTCTGTGCTTTGATCAGCCAGGGGCTTCGGCCATTTGTCTACTCTGACCCCCACTCTCAACCCCCACTCTGTTTCTCTTAATAAATATCCCCTCGCAGGAACAAGGGTTCAGACTTCATTCTGGAGTGAGTGAACTCTCCACCTGCAGGTGTCAAAAAGGACTTACTTGTCTCCCGTGTGGTTCTTGCAAAATAAGTTGGAGTGAGCAAATCTCTAACAAATACAATTACTCTGTTTATATTTATATTAAGCTATGTGAAATTGTGGTGTAACGGTCAAATAAAAAACAATTATTTATCAGTACAATTTATTCTTAACTTCTTTAACTTTTCCTCAAATGACAAAGCCGCTCCATCTCTGGGTGTGAAGTTTGATAAAAAGTCCTTGTTGGGCTTGCAGTTTTGCTAGCAATGCATCAGCCTCTGATGCGCGCTGTTTATCAGACAGATGTATTTTTTCTCATGCTTGGTCGTGTAGTGGCGACTCAAATTATATTCTTTAAACACAGCGACCTGTGTACCACAAATCAGGCACATGGCTTTACCTTTCATTTCTGTACAGAAATACTTGGCAGTCCATGTCTTGTTGAAAACATGGCGCTCCTTGTCAATTTTTCTTTTCTGAGGGTCAGCACACATTTCTCGGACAGCATTACTTCGCACTGTTCACCTTCACGCACAGCTCACATACACGTACGCTACACGGAAGTGCGACGCCTTTCAAAATAAAAGCGAAACAGTTGTATTGTACGCACGACACAATTTATTTATTTTTTTTTAAATTACGATTGACCTCATGCGGGCCGGACGGGGACGCACAAAGGGCCGGATATGGCCCGCGGGCCGTAATTTGCCCAGGTTTGCTCTAAGCAATGAGCATCACTGAGCACAAGCACAAGGTGTGCGGCTGGCATTGGGACGGCAGTGCTTTTTTCCCCTACGTGCACGGCACAGCGGCAATGAACCCTGATAGCGCGGGGTGTGCCTCTGAACAATGTGCGTCACTGCGGACATGACTGAGCTCAAGCGCAGGAGGCGGCAGCCAGGCATGCGCACCAACCGGTGCAGAAGGAGTCGGGAGTACCGACTAGGGACATGTGAAAATATCACGTGTCTTTTCATTCATCGACTGTAAAGGTACAATACATGCACAAAACAGTGTTATTAAGGGAATAATAAAAAGTTTATGTAGCTAAAAAAAGTTTGGGGGCGGGTTTAAAACGCTTTAATATTGTATACTGGACGACAATGCAACAGAAGATTCATGTGCAACCGTGACTCAATTTTGTTTCGCTTGGCATAATTTCCCCAGGGTTAGTGTAATGTGGTAATTCTGAGGTTGGATACTGCAATGCTTTGCGAGGTAAACCACGCTTTTAATTGACTTGCAATACACCCATGCACTCTAGCGGTCAACAAGAAACACTATGTTTTGGGATATTAAATCCAGTGATCCCTCGCCACTTGACGCTTCACCTATTGCAACCTTGGTGCATTGCCGGTTTTTAGGAAAACAATTATTGCGGATATATTCGATGCATCGCGGCTTTTTGCAGCGTCACTTAGCGCCCATATGCCCATGTGATTTTACAGCACACTATTGGCCGGTAAAGAGGAGACCAATGAGAACATGTTGATCAGTATCCTTGCCGCTGATTGGCTGACACACAGACGAGGCTTTGTCTGCTTGACGGGTGCCGTGATTGGCTGACACATATAAGCGTCTTGCCTGCGCAATTCACGTTTCTGTGCTACAGTACGAGATTCTTTGCAAATGAATCGTTTTCATGGAGCCTGCGAGAAAATGAAACATTCACCAGTGTGGGAACATTTTGATCTCAGTTCCCCAAATAAGGTGTTCTTTTGTATGGTGCCCTATTTCATTGAAGTTTGCATTTATCTTTTGCATTCTCTTTCAAGGTGTCCCTGATGGTCAAGTGGTTAGGATGCAGAGCTTTCACTGCCTGCTCCCTGGGTTCGATTCCCAGACAGGGAACCATATACAGCCATAGGGGAGCACATGTCAGTCTATTGTAATTTGGCAGATATGTCAGTCTATTGTAATTTGGCAGATAATATTGTTATTGAATAAAAAACAATAACCGCCCCCTCAGTTGCACAAGCACTCCTCTTTACTGTTCACAAGTACAAGTAATCTTGTTCCATGAGCACATCAGTCTTTCCTTGTTAAAACACAGCAGCCTTTCCAAACAAAATCTGTTCTGTCAACTTTTAGTGTCTTGACAGACATTCATGGTATTTATTTACATATTGAAACACAATATTCCACCTCCTTCAATGTTACACGTGAATGCACATACAGAAATAAATCTTATTCATTTTGGTAAGGCTACATGAAACTAAATATAAAGGTGAATGTAATTCTCATTAATGGAATAAATTACTCCTTTTGACCAGCAGGGGGGTTTGTGTGCACATGAAGCCTCGAGAAATGAACTTATTTGCAAACCGTTTGGTGGGAAAGCCTCAAACCCCAAGGAAGCCTCATGTGCCCATCACTACTGATCACGGTTTATCTCAGCCTCTGCAGTCGCGCTACATTGCCAATCTTCCACTTAGTTCACATCACCACAATCAGCAGCATCTCTGATTTGCACTTCGTTGTTTCCCGAACAAGGCAGGACAACCAAATGCAACGTGGGCCCAGACATAGTTTAAAGGAGATAAGGAGGGCTGGAATGTCGGGCTCACACAAAGTTTAAAGCAGACAAGGAGGACTGGAATGCCGGCAGATCAGGATGACGAGGCAATCTGACGAGCCGCTCAGTGACCACGCATCATGCATCATCGAAGCAGACGGGCATAGCAAGCTCGTGGTCGAGGACAGGCAGAAGGTTAAGCCAAACAAGAGTTCAAAGCAGATCATAAAAACAGGCTTGCCACCAGGGGCGGTAAAGGGCTCAACATGGTTTCCTCAGCTGTCACCATAAGTTGTTAAAAAATGAATAATATAATAAAACATAATATAATATCTGTCCTGTGGTCTATGCTTTTAATGCAATTTTGGTGTGTTTCCTATACATTTGGATCATTTTTATAGTCATAATAGCTGTATTTCTTGTTAAAATAACAACGGGACAAGAGAATCATGACAGGACAGCAGTGACAGGTAGTGCCTCTCAGGGCGTGCGTGTGAGAGTGTGCACCACTCACACACTGTACTGAACGCGTGCAAACGGCGCGTGCTTGCAGTCAGCGGGAAAATACGGGCCTTGAGGCAGCCAGTACTTTTGCCTCAAAGATAGGGCGATAGCGAGCCTGCGGCTAATAGTTCACGACACGACTAAATGCAAGAGTAAATTAAGAAGAAAAAAAAGAAAAGAAAAACAACCAACAACATTCGGTGCTAACGGGTTGCTATTTGGCTTTATTTTCCCTGAAAATGGAGGATATAATCTCGAAGATAAGAAATTTTTCAAAACTTGACTTTCAGTCAAAGCAAGAAATCATAAGTAAGGGGAGACCAACGCCAGATTTGCGAGGATTAATTCAAACTACGGGCCTCCCGGGACGGACTACAACACATTCGTTTCAAAAGGATTGGTACTCTAAAAAAGACTTCATTTACAAGTAAAGGTAAGAATACTGCAGTGGTGTGTTTAAATGTACAGTGGTGTGTTTAAAATGTTATTCAATTTAATCAAGAATGGGATAACAACCATGTATGCTTGTAAGTCTGACTTGTGAGTTAGTGCCTTAGCGTCATACGGTATGTTTGTAAATCTGACTGAGTCAGTGCCTCACCAACCCCAACCCTCACCGCACGTCACTGGTACATTGGTATTTAGATTTCTAAATAATGCATATAGGCGGCTTGGTGGCACACTGATTAGCATGTCTGCCTCACAGTTAGGAGGGTGCCGGTTCGATTGCACCTCCGACCCTCCCTGTGTGGAGTTTACATGTTCTCCCTGTGCCTGCGTGGGTTTTCTCCGGGCACTCCGGTTTCCTCCCACATCACAAAAACATCCTTGGTAGGCCAATTGAGCATTCCAAATTGCCCCTAGGTGTGAGTGCGAGTGCGGATGATTGTTCGTCTCTGTGTGCCCTGCAATCGGCTGGCAACCGGTTCAGGGTCTCCCCCGCCTCGCGCCCGACGACTGCTGGGATAGGCTCCAGCACGTCCCCGACCCCCGTGGGGACAAGCGGTATAGAGGATGGATGGATAGATGATGGATAATGCATATAGAGGATATGCACGTGACGTCACAGACCGGCCGACGGTTTGTTTGGGTGGCAAAAAGCGGCGGACGCTAATTGGGCCAAGGGTGGTACTGGTGCAATTTCAGCATTTTATCGGTTGGAGATCGTGGCAGAGTTGTTACTTAGGCAACTTAAACCATGGTGAACAGTTGTTGTGCCATAGGATGTGCCTATCGCTTCCAAAAAAGCGATACCAAGAAGTTGGTTCCCTGCGGACCAGAGCAGAAAGGATAGCTGGGTGGCGGCGCTTCGTAGGGCGTAAAGGGAAATGTGCTTTCGGCAGTTTGCAAACATATTTTTAAGGTTGTGTTAAACTTATAATCATATTAATATAATATCTAGTATTGGAGTGCTCGTGTGGATTGGTGGGTGGCGAAGAATGTGCAGGCAAACTGCATGAACTTGTTTTCGTTGAAGTGTTGTGTATAGGCCCAGACAGGGAGTACCGGACGAGAACATCTCAAGGTCGTTGAGGAACGAGAACAACAGCACGTCTATGTGGCCCGGCTTCGCGGGGAAATCCAACCACCTGACCTCAGCGATAGCGCCGACGCGGGGAGGAGATGGCCGTCGACCAATCATCTCACAATATTTTGCATGCTTTAATATTCATATTGTGTTTCTTTAAAACTGGGCAACCCGGAAGAATGTGTCGTCTTTTGGTGGTCACAAAAACGCACGAGTTTTAGTGTGAGGGAACCGGGACCCAGGCCTGTATTAGTGCACTTTGTCAGAAATAAACAATTGGTAAATTTGGTCTGATTGATCTACTGGTCTTCTCTTTGACAGAACAAACTCGCAAAATTGTTAGGTGCGCCAGTGTGTGGATTAGGACATAGCAATTTATGTGTTAAGTGTTGATCGCAATTTGGAGTCAGATCAATAACTAGAATCCGTAACCTAACAATTTCTTGGTGACCGCGGACGTGATGTCAAGAGAAGGGTAATTGACAACTCGTGGTCTTTAGCCAAGACACCGGACAGTGTCAGGGACACTGTCTCCCGGTCGGCGAACTGTTTGGAATAAGCGCACAACGTTGAGCTGGTACGACGTCTCCTCAACCCTGAGCTCATCACCGATAAGGTAAGCATAATACCTGTTACTATAAGTCGAAATGCTGCAAATTGAAAGAGGAAATTTAAGAGATCAAATTCAGATCAAATAAGGTGTGCATGAAGTTAAGATACATACGGTGAATAAGTTTGGAACTTACGTGTGTAACGTGTACGGTAAAGTCAGGGACTTACGCGTACTACGGATAGGTCAGGGATCTAGTGCTTCGTCGTGGCGGACAAGGGTGCGGTGACGTGGTATTCAAATAGCTGGGGTTAATAAAGAGATCCCCGAGGGGAAGTGAGGCCTCCTCAAAAAATATCCGGTGGTAACAGTTCCTCCTGTGAGAGATCAGACCGCTAAAATATCCAAAATGAACCAAATTGGGGGGAGAATGTGTGTGCGCGCAGAGGATCCTCATGAGTGGGTGTGTATATCAGTGTGTGTGAGTGAGATGTGTGTTCTATGGAAGAAATCAGTAATGGAGAATGTTTAGGAGGCTTTTGAGCGATAATAGGGAAATTGAGAAGTGGACAATGGTGTGTTTAAGTTGGTTAGAGAAACTAAGATGAGCAAGGTGTGGCAGTAGAGAAAATAAGGTGTGTGACAGAAAGTTACTAGAACGGTGGCTTGATAGGATGAGAATAAGAGACAACAAATGTTGTGAAGAAGACATTGAAAGATGTCGAATGTGAACATGATGAAGGGCGCAACAGCAAAGTTGGCCTGCCCTTTGAGAGGTTGAGACTGATGAGCGTGCCTGCACTCGCGCGTAGTCGCGGGTCTGGGCTGTGCGCGTGGGCCTGTGCTATGCTCGTGCGGGCGGTGGCCCGGCATCATGATTGTTGCAGGAAATGGCCAGCTCGTAAGTCAACATTGATGCCGCGACCCCCCCTCGCACGGGGGGTGCTATGGCCCGGGCGGGGCAGGGACAGTGTGAGTTTCTCAGTGAATGTTTGAAGCAGTGAGATTGAGCTGTTGTGTGCGTGCTCGGTGTGTGCGTTTATGTGCACACCCTGTGTGGGTGCAGGCGTGTGAGGAGGAAGACGGCATGGATCAGAGAATGTTCAAGAAAGGGGGGCTAACTTGTAAATAATGAGGAGGTATTGGGAGTAATCTGTTTGTCCTTTCTTTAAGGTTAGGTTAGGTTAGGTTAGCAACACGAGCGATTTAGAGGTTCAAAAGAAGTGGGTTTTGCGGCGTTCGGGACTTTGAAGCGTCGACATTAAAGGCGCTCGGACTGCTACGTCCTGATCCGTCGCCGACCTCACCCGCTATTCCTCCCCCGGTTGGGAGTCGTCGGAAACGGTGTGCGAGGAAGCAGAAGAGGGGCAAGCGCGGAGGCGTCCGGGCCAGGCTGGCGGCCAACCCAGCGCGACCGGCGGTGCCCTCCATTCTTCTGGCGAATGTTCGATCGCTGGACAACAAAATGGATTACGTTCGCCTGCTGAGGTCTACGAACCGGACGGTGCGGAACTGCTGTGTGCTCGTGTTCACCGAGACCTGGTTGAGTGACAACATTCCGGACTCTGCGGTGCATCTGGAGCGGCTAGCGTGCTATCGGGCGGACCGTGCCATTGTACGAGGGGGAAAGTCGCGAGGAGGTGGAATATGCGTCTACATCCGAGAAGAATGGTGCCGGGACTCTGTGATGGTATGTAAGCACTGCTCGCCGCTTGTGGAGTTTGTGATCATTAAGTGCCGTCCTTTTTATCTGCCGAGGGAATTTACCGCGATTCTGCTAGTCGCGGTATACATCCCACCTTCCTACATCGAAGGAGACAGGACCGCGGCGCTTGGCGAACTGTACCAGGCCGTCAGTGAACAGCAAACGGCGCACCCTGACGGTTTCACCATCTTCGCTGGAGACTTCAATCATGCCAACCTGAAGTCTGTTTTCCCGAGGCTTCACCAGCATGTTCCTTTTCCGACACGTGGAGACAGCTTCCTGGACCTGGTCTACTCGGCGCAAAAGGGAGCCTTCAAAGCCACCCCCCTCCCCCATCTGGGGCTTTCTGACCATCTCACCGTTTTGCTTTTGCCCGCATACAGACAATTGGTGAAGGCATCCAGGCCGGTTCGGAGGCAGGTTCGAGTGTGGCCTGAGGGTGCCTCCGATGCACTTCGTGACTGCTTCGACACCACTGACTGGGACTTGTTTAAGCAGGCAGCCACCTACAACGATTGGACGGACATAGAGGAATATACTGACTCTGTTACCTCTTACATCACGAAGTGCATCGATGACGTGACTTGCCCGAAATCCGTCGTCACTCGCGCGAACTGGAAGCCGTGGCTGACGGGGGCTGTCCTCAGACTGTTGAGGGCCAGGGACAAGGCTTTCAGAGCAGGGGATGAGGCTGGCTTGAGGACAGCGAGGGCCGACCTGTCCCGAGGCATCAAAGAAGCGAAGAAGGCGTTCTCGTGCAAGGTCTCCACCCATTTCAAGGACAGCAAGGACGCACGTAGCCTTTGGCGGGGCATTCAGACCATCACAGACTACAAGCCCGCGCCGAGGAGCTGTGAGGGCGACGTCCGCCTGCTGAACGATCTGAACCGCTTCTTTGCTCGCTTCGACGCCCAGAACAGCACTTGCCCGCTGAAGACCACTCCCCCCCCACACGAGCAGCCCCTGCGCCTCTCTGCCGACGGTGTGAGGAGGGCGCTTGCCGCTATTGACACCCGTAAGGCGGCGGGCCCTGACAACATCCCGGGTCGAGCGCTGAAGGACTGCGCTGGGGAGCTGTCGGGTGTCTTCACAGACATCTTTAACGTTTCCCTGCAGCAGGCCATCGTCCCCTCGTGTTTCAAGGCTGCCACCATCGTTCCTGTGCCGAAGAAACCTGCACCGTCCTGCTTCAATGACTACCGCCCTGTGGCACTGACGCCCATCATCATGAAGTGCTTTGAGCGGCTGGTCTTGGAGCACATCAAGTCCGTTCTCCCCCCCACCATTGACCCTTTCCAGTTTGCGTACCGTGCCAAGCGGTCCTCTGAGGATGCCATCTGCTCTGCCCTCCACTCGGCCCTCACCCACCTGGAGAGAAAGGACTCATATGTGAGGTTGCTGTTTGTGGACTTCAGCTCTGCCTTCAACACCATTGTGCCGCAGCGACTCATCTCCAAACTCGACGAGCTGGGCCTCAGTACCACCCTCTGCAACTGGATACTGGACTTCCTCTGTCAGAGGCCTCAGGTGGTGCGTGTTGGCGACAAAATCTCCGCCAGCATCACGCTGAGCACGGGGGCCCCCCAGGGCTGCGTGCTCAGTCCATTGCTCTTCACCCTGCTGACGCATGACTGCACTGCGACCTACAGCGACAACGCATTAGTGAAGTTTGCTGACGACACGACTCTGGTGGGTCTCATCACGAAGGGCGACGAGACTCGGTACAGGTCGGAAGTTGACCTTCTGACCACGTGGTGCAGGGACAACAACCTCCTGCTGAACGTCAGTAAGACCAAGGAAATCATTGTGGACTTCCGGAAGGGTCACACGACACACCTGCCGCTGATCATCGACGGTGCTGTGGTGGAGAGGGTGAGCTGCACCAAGTTCCTGGGGGTGCACATCAGTGAGGACCTCTCCTGGTCCGCGAACACCTCGTCACTGGCAAAGAAAGCTCAGCGCCGCCTGTATTTCCTGCGGAAGCTCAGGCGTGCATGTGCTCCTCAGGCAGTCCTGTCTACATTCTACCGTGGCACCATTGAGAGCGTCCTCACCAGTTGCATCGCTGTCTGGGGTGGTAACTGCACTGAACAGAACTTGAAGGCCCTGCAGCGCATAGTGAATACGGCTGGTAAGATTATTGGTGCTTCGCTTCCCTCCCTGAAGGACATTTACACCTCCCACCTCGCCCGCAAGGCAACCTCGATTGCCAGAGATGTGAGTCACCCGGCTCACTCCTTGTTTGACCTTCTGCCCTCTGGGAAGAGGTACAGGAGCCTGCGCTCCCGCACCACCAGACTCGCCAACAGCTTCTTTCTCCAGGCTGTTAGGGCCCTGAACTCGCTACCCCCTTCTGCGTAGCGTGCGGCACTGTTGCGCTAATTTCGGGAATGTCTGCTGTACGCGTTTTTACGCTCCTCTTAATTAATTATTTATTTATTTATTGTTGTGTTATTTATTCATTATTTATTCAGCACGCTTTTGTTATACTTGTTTACTGTTTGTCTGTTGTGAGCCATGTCTTGTCACCGTGGGATAGGGGGGAACGAAATTTCGGTTTCTTTGTGTGTCTTTGGCATGTGGAGAAATTGACAATAAAGCTGACTTTGACTTTAGAAAGACAGTTAAAAGAAAATAACATTTTTGATTTGGACAATTGCAGGCTAACAGGAGCATGAGAAAGAAGAGCTGAGAAGCGGGATCCAATTTGATTGGGGAGATTGGAAATTCAAAGCACCATATTCTAAGGCACATTTTTTAGCAAGCATGACACAGGTAATGACGTTTGAGAGGTCAAGACATAGGTCAGGGACAGATGACACAGGCCGAGGTGCAGAAAAATGAATTGATGTGTCGGCTGGTGACCACATCGGGCGGTCAGCACTACGAGCCCATGGTGCTCCGTGATGTGACCGCGATGATGGAAAAGATGCCCCCACTTCACAGAGGAGGCAAGGTGTGGCTAAACAAATTTTTGGCTCTGATGAGTGGGCAGAGCTGTACACTCGGTGACATGCGCCAGATGTTGGCAGGAGCATGCTCCCTAGTGCAATTGCAGGCAATTGAGGACGCAGCAGGCACAGCGAGACTGGGGAGGGAGGTGCCCTTGCCACAAGTAGCAGCGCTACTGTGGAGAGTTGGATTGAAACCACAGGTCGCCATCCGGCTCTCACGCACGAGGCAGAGGTGCTCTTCCGAACGGCGCTGCTGGATGGACTTCCGCCAGATGTGAAGAAGCGGCTAATGTCAGATCCTGACATTCTGGTTTGTGCCGAAGAACGATTTAAACGTCATCTTTTGCATCACTGCAGAATGTTCACTGACTCACAAGCTAAAGTTGAAAACGAGACAGACGCATAATCTAAACAGTTGTTGAAATTACAGTTGGCAAAAATGCATGGTGAAGATAAACAGTCTAAATCACAGAAAAAGGAAATGCAAATGTCACAGGCTCTTCAGGTGGTGGGGCGCGGAAGGGGCCAGTTCCGGGGCGGATACAGAGGCCGGGGAGGGAGTGCACCTGCTTACCCGGGGAGGGCAGCATACAAACCCCATTCGCCCAACGCATGTTTCATCTGCGGCGAAACCGACCACTGGGCAAAAGAATGCCCACAGTATCGACCGCGCGGAGCCACCCGCCCACAAATGCACGGAGGTCAGTACTACCAACATGATGATCTCTGGTGTGGACAATTTGAATAGGGCTGCCCGGGGAGCCAGGAAAGCAGTGGCCCGGCGGAGCCAATGCTTCATGTGACAGTGGAAGGAAAAACCTGTGAAGATGCTGGTGGACACAGGAGCAACTTATTCATCAATAAACACTGCCCTTCCTGTATCCTCACTGTCAAAGAAAACAACAACTTTAGTCGGCTTCTCGGGACAACCACGTACTCTGCCTTTTACCAAACCACTTGAAACTGTGATCACCCGGACAGGGTGTAGACTGTGGCACAAATACATCCATTCCACAGACACTCCGATCAACTTGATGGGAAGGGACTTGCTGTCAGCCGTTCAAGCCAGAATTCTGTGTGGGCCAGAGGGAGTGATTATTCAATTTCCAGATGGAGTCAGCATCCAGTGCTCACAGCAGCTACAACAACATGGTCAGTGGCTGATGGCGCCCCTACCGGCAGAAGCAGAAACTGCAACCATCTACTGGGCCAGGCTGGAGCCAGAGACCCCTGCTGGTGGCAGTGTGTTCTCGACCTACCTACTGTGGAAGCCCTGGATCTGCTCACTGGCGCCATACCACCCACCTGTTGATCCTTTGCATTGCACTCTATATTATGACCGAAAAAGTGATGATTTGTTTGAAGAAATTGAAGGGCACATGTGGGATTTAACTTCATCATCCATTTTGACTGGTAAAGAGGGAGTCGCAGCGGCAACTGAATTGACATATGAACAAATGCAGTGGTTCAAAATGACAGAGAAAGGGGTGCCACACATTTCGCTGGCTCTTGCCCCAGGACACGAGGCCAGACAATTGGGCTCAATGGTCAAGCAGTTGTTGCAACAGACCGATTGGCGGAAAACTCACATTCCTAATTTGTACTGGTCTGAGTCTCAGAATGCATACCAAATTAAACAACCCATGGCAGACACAGGATTGCTGGAGATGATGTTGGTGTCCCGCACACACGGTAGGGAGTCAACTGATCATGAGGACGCTGAAGTAATGCTGGCGGCCTTGCCCAACACACTGTGGTCCCAGGGTCCATTTGATGTCGGGTTTTGTCATTCGGTGGCCCCTAATGATCTCCAAATGGATGAGACGCAGCCTATCAAACGGCCTCAATATCGTTGGCCGAAAGAGGCGGACGTGTGACGACTTTGAGCTCACCCGACGGGGTGACGGACTAGGTGGACAGTGACCAATTGTTTGACGCTTGAATGTGTTTGCGACAATAGCACGCTCTGCTTTGTTTTTCTGTGTGACTTGATTTTATTTGCAGCATCAGCCACCAGCCAAGGAGCGGATTGCGCGTTGCTTGCGTAACTTGTTTTCCTTTTTGCAGGTTGTCGATTGCATTCGTGGAAAGTTTGTGTTGGATTTACAAGAATATGTTAACCCTTGCCCTTTTGGTTTTTATGATGAACTTGTTGATGACGTGGTTTCCAGGACATGATCCGCGGGCGCCAGGATTCATTTTATTTTGATACTTGATGTCTGTTTTTGTGTGTACAAATGTCCGCTGTCAGCCGGGCTATAAGCTCACTGACAGGAGTGCAATGATTTTTGTTTGTGTTGCTGAGTGTGTGTGGTGGACAGTCAAGTTTCAAGGACTTGGGGTGATGGTCCCGGGGCCCAGATGGTAACTAGAGGTTCCGTGGGCCTGTCTACAATGAGTATGGTGATGAGAGGGGACGCTTTGCAGGTTCCTTTTGATACATAATGACACATTGGGTGAATGTGTCAAAGAGGGGGAGTGGTAAAATAGAAATGGGTGAGTAGGTTTCAATTTGTAATTGTAATATACAAAGTTTTTTTCCAAATTCACTTGCTTTCAAGCTTTAACAGGACATGCCAGAATTCACCCAGCAATGATGGAAGGAGCAGAGGAAGACCAGTGACATCTGGTTGTGGTGTGGAGATGACAAATTATAGGATTGCTTGCCGAAGAATGCATCAGGTATCTGTGCCCTCGTGTCGTTGATAATGCCTGTGGTGGTTGTCCCCATTGAAATACAGAATCTCAATTGGAACCTGGAGTCCCCACTGGCGGGGCTCCTGAAGCAAGCAAAAGAGACGTTTTGCCCCAGTGGTTGAGCGACGACGATCCAACATATATTGACACTATAGGAGATCCCCGGGGTGTGCCAGATAAGTATAAACTCGTTAATCAAGTGTTCTCGGGATTCGAAAGTATCTTCCTATGGATCACTCCCAATAAAAATGTAGACCGTACTAATTACTTTCATTACAATGTCCAACGACTGGGTAATTATACAGCTGAATCATTCGCCGCAGTTCATGAACAATTGGCTGCAACGTCGTTAATTGCGTTCCAAAAAAGAATTGCGTTGGACAGGCTATTGACTAAGGAACATGGTGTGTGTGGAATGTTTGGTGATGCATGTTGTACTTTCATCCCAAACAACACGGCACCAGGAGGCCGACTGACCAGGGCGTTGGAAGGACTAAGGACACTGAACAAAAAGATGAAAGATCATTCAGGTGTACACACCGATATTTGGTCTGATTGGATAAAAACGTTCGGAAGCTAGAAAAGCCTCATCGTGTCTGTGCTTGTTGCTGTGGCTATTTTTACTACAATTATGATTTTATGCGATTGTTGTTGTATTCCATGTATTAGGTCACTCACTGTCCGGTTGATCGAGAAAACCGTTGGCCCGTTGCCACCGATGGGCGAATATACCCTGGTGACTCAACATGAGCAGCGGGGGGAAGGAAGGATCGACAGCGCGCTGGTAGCTGTTTGCTAAAGTAACGGGTGATGACCTCATAAATGAGGTCATGAGAGGGAATAAAGGGAAATGTGCTTTCGGCAGTTTGCAAACATATTTTTAAGGTTGTGTTAAACTTATAATCATATTAATATAATATCTAGTATTGGAGTGCTCGTGTGGATTGGTGGGTGGCGAAGAATGTGCAGGCAAACTGCATGAACTTGTTTTCGTTGAAGTGTTGTGTATAGGCCCAGACAGGGAGTACCGGACGAGAACATCTCAAGGTCGTTGAGGAACGAGAACAACAGCACGTCTGTGTGGCCCGGCTTCGCGGGGAAATCCAACCACCTGACCTCAGCGATAGCGCCGACGCGGGGAGGAGATGGCCGTCGACCAATCATCTCACAATATTTTGCATGCTTTAATATTCATATTGTGTTTCTTTAAAACTGGGCAACCCGGAAGAATGTGTCGTCTTTTGGTGGTCACAAAAACGCACGAGTTTTAGTGTGAGGGAACCGGGACCCAGGCCTGTATTAGTGCACTTTGTCAGGAATAAGCAATTGGTAAATTTGGTCTGATTGATCTACTGGTCTTCTCTTTGACAGAACAAACTCGCAAAATTGTTAGGTGCGCCAGTGTGTGGATTAGGACATAGCAATTTATGTGTTAAGTGTTGATCGCAATTTGGAGTCAGATCTATAACTAGAATCCGTAACCTAACAGGCGGAACATGGCCGCAACAGCTCCTAGCTTTGGAAGCCAACTATCCATTCTTACATCTGCTCAGATCACTTTGTGGGAAGTACGTAATTTTGTTTTATTGACGTCAGCATTCATCTGTGAGGTATACTGGATGTAGTGCGATAAGGTACACATCCACCATCAGAGGACGCTGGCATGAGTGCCTTTCATAACATTTGAAATGTACCCTTTTTATTTATTTTAATGTATGTGATGTTTGTTTTTTACCCTGTGGGCCAAAAGCCTGTAATAAAGTTTATTATTATTGCTCGGATATTCCCTTTTTCTTGCTGCTACTCGGCCATGACCTAAGGAATGCATAATTACACAGCTTCATTACAGTATGTTTGTCCAATTGCTAGTTTCTAATCATTAGATTGTTCACATATCTACAATTATAATATATGATCATTTTATGTGCTGCCATGGCTGGCATCTTCTCCATTTCGCTCCACTGGCTGTGACTCAACAGAATGGACATAACCAGCAGTCAGGTATTTTTTGCCGGTAGTTCTAGAATACATCCCCCGTGAAAGACTAAGGATCACTCTACCTAACTTTTGTGCTGGTGCAACCAAGAAAACAATTTGGGTGCACCAGTGCAACCGATGCGAAAAAGTTGTAATTTAAATTTTTTAACATAGGCTTTTAGAGCATCAACACTGCACAGAAACCGTAAATCTGTTGTGTGTGCATGTACCTCTCCAAGTGGTCAGCCTTACCTTTATTCAGCAGGGCTTTACCAATTCCAGAGCCGACTGTCCCTGCCTGTCTGACTTCGACATGACAGTTTTGATGAGCTTGCAAGTTGAGCTACTCAAGCAGTGAAGTTGCGATCTTGTTCTGCTCTACCGAGCAAGGTGGCTTTTAAATTTGGGATCGCTTGTTTGATTTTACCTCCCTCCCTCCATCAGATGTACTGAAGTCACGCTCCAGTTTTGAACATGCGCGTTCAAGCATGACGGTAAAGATGTCTGAGCTATCGTGTAGCTCTTGAGTAGCTCTTGAGACTTGACAAAGATGCGTCGCTTAATGATAAGGCGTGTGACTAACTTTATTTTTTCCCCATTATAACATTTTGTTTCGAAATCAACCTCTGAAAACAGAGGTCCACTCGCCCAAACTACCCAGATCTGAAACCAAACGCTCCTCATTGAGTTAAATCCTGTGTCACGTGACACGACGTGTATACTTAGGTCTCGACAGTCAATTGGCGAAAAGTGGCTCTATAGCGTGGCCCCAGCGTCATTTAGTCTATTATTGACAAGCGTCTGAACTGTGAAGAAACAAGTACGGGTGAGTTTGCGCGTGTGTGTGTTGTGTTGTGTTTTGGTTTGATTAGAATTTTTTCCGAACTGTCTGTCAAATGATGTGCTCCGTATCATAGCTGCAAGTTGGTAGCTCGCAAGCATTCTGGATGATACCGTCGAATGTCGTGTGTAGCTGTCGACATTCTGAATATGTCTTAGTTTTGTTTTTGACGGAGAATCTACTGAAATCCGAATTGTAAGGGTGAAAGTCGCTATTTAATTCGGTGTAATTAAAACCTATGTTGTGGTAAAAAAAAAACACCCAGTCAAATATAGCTATTGTAAGCTTAGTTACTTTTTATTTCCTGAATTATTCCGCAGTTCATAGCTTCAGAGGCCGACCAGATTTCAAGTGTTCCTACTCCAAAATGGAGAAAGAGAAAAGCTTCTACCTTTTTTTTTTTTTTTTTTTTTAGAGCAACAAAACATAAGTCGCTACCTGGAATCCAAGCAGCAACCTATAGTAACTGTTTGTATAGGAACATTTGTACATAAAGCAATTCAAAGTGGTGTACGGAAAATAAACATTAAACTCATTATGAAGAACTTAATACTAATAGTCATCTTAAAATCAACATTAAAATTTAAACTGTTAAATAACTCTTTAAATAATCCATTTCAGTCATATGTAGTGCTAAACAGAATTGTTTTAAGTCTGATTTTAAACACTGTCAGACTGGGGGCCTGTCTCACTTCTTCGGGAAGAATGTTCCATGTCTGAGTTGCACAAATCTAAAACGGTGACTCTCCATGTTTATTCCTGACTCTGGGCACCAGCAGAAGGTCGGTCCCTGAATGCGAGATGGTTCATATGGCACTAACATGTCACATGTACTGTGAGGAGAGGCCATGGCGAGACTTGTACACAAGCAGAGCAGCTTTAAAGTCTATTCTCTGAGCCACAGGAAGCCCGTGCGGCATGTTGGTGCACGTCAAGGAAGCGCTTCTCTTCCCACATGCAGAAGGAGGCGGGCCAAGCACTTAAAGAATTTCACACATCAGTAGACATGCAGCTTTGCATGCATGTATACTTACCTTTAAGACAGAGTTGGCGAGCCACCATTTTTGTTTGTTTGATTTAGAAATCAAATGTAGAATACTGGTGCTAATAAATGATTTTGAGCAAATTTTGGCACAGAAATATCCTGGTACAGTACTGCTACCGGTATCCCATGCAGTTCTAACGTGAAATAGTGTTCCTGAGGGCTTTCACGGGGAAATAAATGTGGGAGGAACTTCCAATAAGAAACTTGCGGTAAAATACTCCCATTGGTTACTATGGGTTTTGCTTGGCGGAGCGGTGTAGTAAACAGTTTTCTACACTCCCTTTTCCAGGCAAACATTACCACTCATCACATTGAAATATGTCTTTGCACGCCTTGGGAGCTTGTTGCACTGCTGGTGGATTTACTAACAATAGGGACAGAACGAGACACAAATCCCACAAGACGATACCCCATGAGATTGAGTACAGGAGAACAAGATTTTCTATTTTTCAAACTTTCTTTCTTTACTGATTGCCAGGAAATGAATGTTTGAGCTCTGAAGAGCAAATAGGAGCACAAACAGGAGAGTCACTTTTGTTACAGGCTCATTTTTCAAATGCAGCTGCTTTCGTCTCTTACTGAATAGTTGAACAAAATAAAGATTTTCTTTTTAAAACAGTACGAGAGGACTTTTGAGATGTTGCTAGCTAGCTAAATTAACACCACTACTACGGCTCCTGTGAATAATAAAAATAATAATAGATAAGGAGCAGATAATAAAAAGAAGTTGATAATAATGAGGGGGTTTAGAGAACAAGATTTGACCCTGTGGTGCGCAGGATTGAAGCAGTTCCTTCGCGGCGACCACTCTCGACAGCACACTCAATTGTGCAGAATTTGTACTTGTATCGCTCAAGCGAGTCAGGGCAACAAGGTGGGTAGGAACCGATCACTCCTGTATCACCTGTCACTCGCGCCCCTGGTTTTTCTTCCACCAGAACGCTTCTTTGTGCTCTGTCACAAGCTCTCACAATACCCGCAGCAATGCCAAACAGTTTACCGTATTTTCCGATTTAATGATTTGGAGTGATGCGGATGGTTCGATAAAATTGTTATGTTATAGTCATTTGAAATATAGTTTATATATAGTTATATAGGTCTGTGGAATAACTGGAATCGCAACTGACGATGAGTCCGACGTCAACGCTGCACGTACTTCCGGAGTCAGCAGAGGCGTTGTTTATAAATGATATGGAGGATGAAGATTTCGATGGATTTAATGATTTGGAGTGACACGGATGGTGCGATAAAATTTTTATTTATGTTATAGTCATTTGATATATAGTTTATATATAGTTATTGTTAGGGTTTACAGATTATTTTGATCGTGTGATTATGTTGGAATGTAGACTAGAATTATTAACTTTGTTGAAACCTTTTGCCTTTCCTTGACTCTGAAAAGTTTAACTATTCAGTTGTTGAAACTTTCCAAATGGTGTGGAAACATTCTTGCTTAGTTAGTCATCTAAAATGCTCCACTAGTTTCTGTTTCCACGACTTTGTAAAACAATGAGCTGGGACCCTCCGCACTGATTAACCAGTTACTGAGGTGATCACCAAACATGTCCAATGTCACCCCCACCCTGCTTTCTCTCAATAAATACTCTCTTGCAAGAATCCAAAGGCAGACTTTGTTCGAACATTACTGTACCTACAGTAACGAGCAAATTCTCCACTTGCAAGTGCTTAAAGGGCATACTGTCTCCCGTGTGGTTCTTGCAAAATAAGTTAGAGTGAGCACCACTCTAACATTTTTTGGTGCCGTGATCCGGATTCTCTCATACCCGCGATCTGGCCGACGGAGGACGACGTGCTGCATTTTCGACAAGCCAGCGTCCATTTGGAGGACCTGGAAAAGAAAGACCTGGGAAGAAAATTCTTCGCTGGGCCAGCATCTTAGGTCTGCCTTCGTCTGACAGAGGTGGATTGACGGGATCCGGCAGTGCAACGAACCAGGGGACAAGTAAGTTAAAGCCCTAAAGTTGTGTGATTGTGTTGTTGTGAAACGCGTAAAAAGGTTAAAGGTGCACGAGATATACGGCTTTGGTTTGTCCGAGCTACGAGATATACGGCTTTGGTTTGTCCGAGCTATGAGGTACGGCTTTGGTTTTTCCAAGCTGGGATTCTAGTCCCAGTGGAAGGAACGGTCTAAGAAAAAACAGAGCTTCTTTTTCCTAATTGAAGAAGGGCGTAGATTCTTTTTTTGTCCGTTTTTTCCAAGCTGTTTGGGAGGGTTTTACACCCATCCTGGATAGGCCTAAAAATAAAAAAGCGCTGGAGTTTGTGTGTTTGAGTGTGACTGGTCGGATAAATTGACTAAAACAGTTCTAGCATTGATCCACGGCAATAACACAGGCTAGTAGTTTGTTGAAAGGTCAATTTAAACCTGCATTGAGGATCCTCAAAGAAAAAAATTTGTATAAACTTAAAATACTAAATTAAGATGGGAAATAAGAATGGTTAATCTCTAGCTCTTGAAGGAGATGAGAAGTACATGGCGAGTAGATTTCTTAATTGTATGTAATACATGCCTAAGTGGAAGAAAAAGTATGGAATACAAGGAAAGTTGAACGTTGAAATGTGGAACGGTGTGGTAGAACTTTTGGAGAAAAGTGTGGCTAGGACACCCCAAGGGATTGAGAAAGGAAAGAAAAGAGAGAAGTGCATTGTGCTAGAGTGTGGTTGAAAGCTTCACAAGAGAGAAGAGAACAAATTCAAGAGACAAAAAATAGAAAGATAAAAAGTGATGAGGCTGCCATTCAATTAAGATTTGAAAAAGAATTCAGGGTGCACAGTGGCATCCCATTCAATGATGCAGCTGAGTGCTTATCAGCAACATCTTAAAAATGTTCTCCTCACTGGTTCCCCCCCTGACTTAGGCAACTGGGTGAGGAAACACTTAGTGGAAGCGGACACTGCTTGTGTTACAACAACCATGCAGTGGGCCAGAGACGCTGACAAAGTGATCAAAAAAGGCGAACGTTCTGATGTATTTCATCTAGATGATGATGGTAATGATCTAGATGAAGATACAACAGTCTTCTTCCAAAGTTCCCAAAGGGGCAGAGGAAGAGGTAGAGGCCAACAAGGCCGCAGGCCGCCATTCAATTCAAACTCCACATCAAATTTGGACTGTTGGAACTGTGGGAAACAGGGACACTTGGCAAGAGTGTGTCGTCATGTATAACAAAACCAATCAAAGGGTGGAGGAGGAGGCAGAGAAAAAGTCAAATTTTCAGCATGACAAGCTTCCTCCCCTTTGACCGCTCATGCTCATACAGAGAAAGAAATAATAGATGGCCATACAGCCAAACATGTCATTGTCAGATTATTTGATTTTTTTTTAGATTATTAGAGCTCCTGTCCATACAAGAAGTATGACAATGCTGTTTGTATGCCCAATGACAAATGACCAGCGATCAAATTGTGTGCACACTAAAGTTAAAATTTGCAAATCAAGTGGGGAATAAATACAACTTGCTTCCAAAAGATAAATAAAGAATTAGAATGTGCTGTCCTCGCGTGTGTGGGAGAGACCAGCTCATGATCGACTGCAGGAGATTCAAGATTCAAGAGTTTTTATTCGCCATGTTTGAGCGTGCCAAACAAGGAATTCGTCTTTGGTAAATCACAGCCTCTGTTCAACATTTAGGTGACTAACAACAACACTCAGGACATGTGAAAAATGGCAAATATTCTCAAACATCCCCTGATCTTAAACTCCCAAGAGGGCAAGGAAAAACTCAAAACTCCAGCTAGGGGAAATGAGAAACCTTGAGAAGAGACCACAGATGGGAGGGTCCCTCTTCTCGGATGACCAGGCTGCAATGGATGCAGAGAGGACACATAGTACAAACAGTGTAGACAATTCAAAAAAGGTGTGGAGAGCAGTATGTTATTGCACAGTAATGACTCTGAGACTAAGAGTGGTGTGAGTTCATCAGAGCAACAGCCTGGGGGAAGAAGCTGTCTCTGTGTCTGCTGGTTTTGGCGTACAGAGCTCTATAACGCCGTCCGGAGGGGACTAGTTCAAACAGACTGCAACCTGGGTGAGAAGGGTCTGTAGAGATGTTACTTGCATGTTTCCTGGTCCTGGACAGGTACAAGCCTTGGATAGATAGGAGGTTGATTCCAATTATCTTTTCTACAGTCCTGATTGTCCGTTGCAGTCTGCTTGTCTTGTTTGGAGGCCGATCCAAACCAGACAGTGATGGAGGTGCAGAGGACAGACTGGATGATGGCAGTATAGAAGATCTACAGCAGCTCCTGCGGCAGGTTGAACTTCTTGAGCTGTCTCAGAAAGTACAGCCTCTGCTGGGCCTTCTTACGGACAGAGTCTATGTGGCTGGTCCATTTCAGGTCCCGAGAGATTGTGGTTCCCAGGAACTTGCTTTGCCTGTGTGTTTCTTTAGAACAGGTACCATGCACTCTAAAAAGTCATTCAGGGCCTTAGTATATATCACAATATTAAAAAAGTATATTAACTTGATAAAATCTCGAAAAATCACAAAGCAGATAATTTGAGTTGGATATATCAAAATAAATGTTGAAAATTTAGTTATTTTCGCCTTATATTTACTTATATTTATTAAGCTTGTTTGACAAAATAAATTAATATTTGACAAACTAATTATCATTCTAAGATATTCATAATATATTTAGTAAATACCAGTCAGAATATTTGAGGATGGGCCAATCATACCAATCGGTTTCAACAACTACAATTATTACTTACTCTTACTCAATAACTTGAGAAAATGAGTAGTTTTCGCGCTCTCGAGTGGAATCATGGGATATCTACCGTCACTGCTTTTTGAAATAACAGCGGCACAGAAACGGTCAACGGATAACGCGGTGAAAATCACTTGGAGAACTCGTTAAGTGAAGTCCGATTTAATGTGCATATAAATGTTGTCGTGTAGCTGTGAGCTAACCTTATTAGCCATAGTATTCTTTTGTTCTGACAAGTTGCAAGGTCTTACCTTAGTAGCTTTTCCTGACAGTTTCGGCCGTAACTCCCGTGGCAGGTTGAACTTCTTGAGCTGTCTCAGGAAGTACAGCCTCTGCTGGGGCTTCTTCCGCACAGAGTCTATGTGGCCGGTCCATTTCAGGTCCCGAGAGATTGTGGTTCCCAGGAATTTAAGGTGTCTATGGAGAGAATAGTATTACTGCGGATAGTGAGGGGTGAAAGTGGTAAAGTGTCTCGCCTGAAGTCCACTGTCATCTCCATGGTCTTGAGCGGGTTCAGCTCCAGGTGGTTTTGGCTGCACCAGTGGATCAGCCACTCCACCTCCTGTCTGTACGCAGTCTCATCACCATCCTGGATCAGCCCGATGAGAGTGGTGTCGTTGGCATACTTCAGGAGCTTCACAGGAGAGTCACCTGAAGAGAAATCGTTGGTGTAGAGAGAGAAGAGCAGTGGGGAGAGGACGCACCCCTGAGGGGCTCCAGTATTGGTGGTCCGGGTGTCAGATGTGATACTCCCCAGCCTCACACACTGTCTCCTGTTGGTCAGGGAGCTGGTGATCCACTGACAGGTGGAGGCAGGCACCGGGAGCTGGATGAGCTTCTGTTGGAGGATGTCAGGAGCGATGGTGTTGAACGCCGACCTGAAGTCCACAAACAGGATCCTGGCGTACGTTCCTGGGGTGTCCAGGTGGTGCAGGATGTAGTGCAGTCCCTTGTTGACCACATCATCCACTGACCTGTTTGCCCGGTAGGCAAACTGGAGGGGGTCAAGCAGGGGGCCCGTGACATCCTTCAGGTGGTTCAGCATTAACCTCTCGAAAGATTTCATGACCACAGATCTCAGTGCGACAGGTCTATAGTCATTCAAACCTGTGATGGCGGGCTTCTTGGCCACTGGAATGATGGTGGAGCTCTTGAAGCATGAGGGCACCTCACACAGCTCCAGGGAACGGTTGAAGATCCGTGCAAAGGTGGGCGCCAGCTGCTCAGCGCAGACTTTCAAGCAGGAAGGTGACACGCCGTCTGGGCCCGGTGCCTTCCTGATCTTTTGTCTCCGGAACATCTGGCGCACTTCCTCCTCGCGGATCTGGAGTGCGGGCGCGGCCTCTGCAAGAGAGAGAGTAGGTGACAACGGTGATGGAGGTGTGGTCAGAGCAGTTGTGGTGGGAGGTGAGTGTGTAGATTGTGCTGCAGGAGGTCCTGTTGTGTGGGAGGACCGATCAAACCTGCAGTAGAACCTGTTTAGCTGGTTAGCAAGCCTTGGGCTCTCCACAGGAGTTAGTTTCTTGAAGCGCGTGATGCTCTGCAGACCTTTCCACAATGTTGAGGGATCAGGATTGGCAGAGAGGTGTCTCTCCAGGCTCTCCCTGTAACACCTCCTGGCTTTCCTGACCTCTCGGTTCAGTGTTTCTGGTCTGCTTGAACAGGTCCCGGTCGCCGCTCCTGCAGGCCTCCTCCTTGACTTTGCGCAGCCTCCTGAGGTTTGGTGTAAACCAAGGTTTGTCATTGTTGTACATGCAGAAGGTCTTAGTCTGCACACACAGATCCTCACAAAAACTGATGTATGATGTGACAGTGTCAGTGAAGGCATGCAGGTCTGAAGTTGCAGCTTCAAAAAGTCCCCAATCGGTGCAGTCAAAGCAGGCTTGGAGGTCCTGCCTTGACGCCACTGTCCACTTCCTCACAGTCCTCACCACAGGCTTTGAAGTTTTTAGTTTCTGCCTGTAGACCGGGATCAGATGAACTAGACAGTGGCCCGAGAGTCCTAAAGCTGCACGAGCCACAGAGTGGTATGCATCCTTAATTACGGTGTAGCAGTGGTCCAGTGTCTGTGCCCCTCTGGTGGGACACATTATGTGCTGTCTGTATCTGGGGAGTTCGTGTGCGAGGTCCGCCCTGTTAAGAACACCCAGAACAATGATTAGTGAATTTGGTAGAAGTTTCTCCATGTCTGTCACCTGGTCAGCCAGCATCTGCGTGGCTTCACTCGCACGTGCGTGTGGTGGAATGTAAACAGCCGCCATGACGATCGAGGAGAACTCTCGTGGTGAATAGAACTGCCGGCAGTTTATGAAAAGTGTTTCTAGGAGAGGGCTGCAAAACTCTTTCAACACCGTGACATCAATACACCAACGTTCATTGATGTAGAAACAGAGACCACCTCCCTTTGATTTTCCGGAGAGCTCCGCGCTGTGATCTGCATGCGTTAGCCGAAACCCAGCTAACTTCACGGCGTGGTGGGGGGTTCGTTCGCTAAGCCACGTTTCAACAAAAAACAGCGCGGCGAATCTGCTGAAGTCCGTGTTCCTTGAAGTGAGGAGCAGCAGTTCGTTCATCTTGTTCGCCAGGGAGTGGACATTCGCCAGATAAATTGACAGTAGGGCAGAACGAAATCCTCTCTGCCTCAGCTTTACGAGGGCTCCGGCTCGTTTTCCGTGTCGCCGCCGTCGCGCTAGCTTGTATAGCACCGCCGCTCCGGCTAAAATCTCCGACAAACAATCTGAATCAGAGAGAACAGGAGAGAAAATATCAGAAGACGATTGACCGATGTTTAACAGTGCTTCTCTGGTAAAAGTGATCCGAGATGGACAGCAGAGGACACAGAAAACACAAAAAATAAGACAAAGAAACAGTGAGCGACTCAGCCTGTGACAAATCATTGGTGCTGGGACCTACCGTTCATGCGCAAGAGCTGTGCATGTGTGTGCACATGTGTTAAAATGATGAAAATTGGCTAAACTTTTAGGGCAAAGAAATTTGCTAGACTTTGGTCTATCCAATTTGCACAGCAAAACAGAAACAATTTTGAAAAATAAAAATGAGAGGAAAAGAGAAATCTGTTTGTGAGCAGAAACTGATCCACACTAGTGCATGTTAGTGTCGAACCCTCATGAGAAATTCCCCAAAAAAAAAAAATGACAACATGCTTTCAGGAATTGGAAGAAGCAAAATTGTGAATTTAAGGCATTGCAATGCTACATTTAATAGGAATAATTGATTGGTTTGTTATAAGATTATACAAACTTCTATATGTGAGCTCAATCTGAGAGGTTGAGTTCTTTAAATTCAAAAACAAAGAAAAAAAATTCAGATTAATTTGCCAGCAGTTTTTTTGCGTTGAGGTTTTTTTTGGGACTGGTGGATTGTTCTATCAGGAACCTTGAGTTGAAAATGGTATGAATGTTGTGTGGAGTGCTTGGATAAATTGGGACCAATGTGATAGACTCCTTTTTGGAGACTGTGTGTGAGATGCAAATGAGCATTGTCAAAGTCAAAGTCAGCTTTATTGTCAATTTCTCCACATGCCAAAGACACACAAAGAAACCGAAATTTCGTTCCCCCCTATCCCACGGTGACAAGACATGGCCCACAACAGACAAACAAGTAAACAAGTATAACAACAGCGTGCTGAATAAATAATGAATAAATAACACAATAAATAAATAAATAAATAAATAAATAAATAAATAAATAAATAAATAAATAAGAGGAGCAAAAAAAGGAGCAAGTGCGCGTACAGCAGACATTCCAGAAAAAGCGCAACAGTGCCGCACGCTACGCAGAAGGGGGTAGCGAGTTCAGGGTCCTAACAGCCTGGAGAAAGAAGCTGTTGGCGAGTCTGGTGGTGCGGGAGCGCAGGCTCCTGTACCTCTTCCCAGAGGGCAGAAGGTCAAACAAAGAGTGAGCCGGGTGACTCACATCTCTCGCAATCGAGGTTGCCTTGCGGGCGAGATGGGAGGCGTTAATGTCCTTCAGGGAGGGGAGCAAAGCACCAATAATCTTACCAGCCGTATTCACTATGCGCTGCAGGGCCTTCAAGTTCTGTTCAGTACAGTTACCACCCCAGACAGCAATGCAACTGGTGAGGATGTTCTCAACGGTGCCACGGTAGAATGTAGACAGGACTGCCTGAGGAGCACATGCACGCCTGAGCTTCCGCAGGAAGTACAGGCGGCGCTGAGCTTTTTTTGCCAGTGACGAGGTGTTTGCGGACCAGGAGAGGTCCTCACTGATGTGCACCCCCAGGAACTTGGTGCAGCTCACCCTCTCCACCACAGCACTGTCTATGATCAGCGGCAGGTGTTTTGTGTGACCCTTCCGGAAGTCAACAACGATTTCCTTGGTCTTGTTGACGTTCAGCAGGAGGTTGTTGTCCTTGCACCACGTGGTCAGAAGGTCAACTTCAGACCTGTACTGAGTCTCGTCGCCCTTTGTGATGAGACCCACCAGAGTCGTGTCGTCAGCAAACTTCACTATGCGGTTGTCGCTGTAGGTCGCAGTGCAATCATGCGTTAGCAGGGTGAAGAGCAATGGACTGAGCACGCAGCCCTGGGGGGCCCCCGTGCTCAGCATGATGCTGGCGGAGATTTTGTCGCCAACACGCACCACCTGAGGCCTCTGACAGAGGAAGTCCAGTAGCCAGTTGCAGAGGGAGGTACTGCGGCCCAGCTCGTCGAGTTTGCAGATGAGTCGCTGCGGCACAATGGTGTTGAAGGCAGAGCTGAAGTCCACAAACAGCAACCTCACATATGAGTCCTTTCTCTCCAGGTGGGTGAGGGCCGAGTGGAGGGCAGAGCAGATGGCATCCTCAGAGGACCGCTTGGCACGGTACGCGAACTGGAAAGGGTCAATGGTGGGGGGGAGAACGGATTTGATGTGCTCCATGACAAGCCGCTCAAAGCACTTCATGATGATGGGCGTCAGTGCCACGGGGCGGTAGTCATTGAAGCAGGACGGTGCAGGTTTCTTCAGCACAGGAACGATGGTGGCAGCCTTGAAACACGAGGGGACGATGGCCTGCTGCAGGGAAACGTTAAAGATGTCCGTGAAGACACCCGACAGCTCCCCAGCGCAGTCCTTCAGCGCTCGACCCGGGATGTTGTCAGGGCCCGCCGCCTTACGGGTGTCAATAGCGGCAAGCGCCCTCCTCACACCGTCGGCAGAGAGGCGCAGGGGCTGCTCGTGTGGGGGGGGGGGGAGTGTTCTTCAGCGGGCAAGTGCTGTTCTGGGCGTCGAAGCGAGCAAAGAAGCGGTTCAGATCGTTCAGCAGACGGACGTCGCCCTCACAGCTCCTCGGCGCGGGCTTGTAGTCCGTGATGGTCTGAATGCCCCGCCAAAGGCTACGTGCGTCCTTGCTGTCCTTGAAGTGGGAGGAGACCTTGCACGAGAACGCCCTCTTCGCTTCTTTGGTGCCTTGGGACAGGTCGGCCCTTGCTGTCCTCAAGCCAGCCTCATCCCCCGCTCTGAAAGCCTTGTCCCTGGCCCTCAGCAGTCTGAGGACAGCCCCTGTCAGCCACGGCTTCCAGTTCGCGCGAGTGACGACGGATTTCGAGCAAGTCACATCATCGATGCACTTCGTGATTGATTGAATCATTGACGAATGATTGCCTGAATGAAAGGAAAATACAGGTTAAATGGTTGAAGTTGTTGGAGACTACTGTGGAAAATTAGTAGTGCGACTTTGAAGAGAGTGATTTTGAGTAAGTTGAATGCTGAGAAAAAAAAGTTGCTTTTGGATTGATAAATAACTAGAGAAAAAACTGGAGAACCAGTAACACATGCAGAAGATGTAAATGATGATAGAATCATATGTAGTAAAGAACACATCTTCCAAAAAAAAAAAGTTTGACATAGTGTGAGGCATAGGCGTTGCCAAGCCTCAGAAGGAGGGAGGGAATAGGACAGATAGTAATACAACACTTTACGACATATGGAATCTCTAATACATTTGGCGTCATACCATTAAGTTAAAATTTTCTCAAGCTTTTTTAGACTTTTGCTTGAAGCAATTGGAAGATGATTGAAAAGTGACTAAATAAGCTATGAGGAAGTGGTGTAGCTGTTAAGGGCACGCACTTATGCACTTCCCTGGCTAATCAACACTTGTTTGAATGAAAAGGAGGAGGGGGAATTGGCTGGGCTTCCTGAAAAACTGTGGACAAAGTGCCCATCTGATGTAGGACTTTTAATGTCCATTACCCTAGTACAAATCCAACCAAGATCAGCGAATCTCCTTTAAAACAGGAGGTAATAAATGGGATAGCCCCTGTCATAAATGGTCTTTGGTTAGGAGGGATCATTAGGAAAATTAGGAAATGCTCAAACTCTTCCCGCAAACAATCCTATTTGCCCAGTTCAACAGGGCAATAAAATTGACTACAAGAGTAGCAAAAAGCAGACGAAGAACAGTCCTTGGCAGATAGCATGATCAGAGCACTCAAACTGAAAGATGTGTCAAATGCAAATTTACTGCCGCCTGATCTTTCTTCCCCACAGGTCAACAACTGCTGCAAGCCAGGAGACTGAGACGACATAAACGTCATCAAAAAGGACAAACTGGGCCAGCCCACGGTGGGAGGGACCATTCCAAGTCTTGCTGACTACCCCCACTGCAGTAAAAATTGCTGAACGGCCCAGATGGATTTACCTCAGCCACTGCAAGTTGCAGAGAGTGCTGGACCCCTAATTCGGAGTGGTGGGGAAGACTGACTACAAAGGGGCCTCATCGTTTAGGGTGAGGCGTCTCAATGTTAGTGAAGAATCCATCGATCCCCACTCTGCTAGGCGAGGGGATGTCCCGGTGTCTCTGTCATCCTAGTAGCAACGTTGTGGCTGGAGCGTGCTATGCTTTGCGGGCTCATCTGAATGGACTGATTGACAATGTTAACCGTGGAAGAAGATGGTCCTATGATGAGAACTCTTTACCGGTCATGGTACCCCAGAAACCCATACGAAACCAACACTTGGTACCGGTGTGTGACGTTCACTGTGCGATCCCACACACAGGAGGGATGCTGTGTGTTCCAAACTCCCCCCCTTCCTCCACGCAAGTTCACCTGGAGGCCAGAACAATGACTGTCACCAAAGCGGAATGCATGACCTCTGTGGGAGGAGTTTGATTTCAACTCCGTGCTGTCACAGTCAGTGACGCTACCCCTACCGCGCTGGACTCACAGAAAAGAACCTGTGATCAAACTCTTTTGGATTAGTCTCAATGTGACTGTTGAAGGACGACAGATGCCACAAGTGGCCTGAACAAAAAGGCTACCTGGAATGGACTGCACGTGTTTCATCCAAGAAAATGAAACCCACGAATGCATTAACGACTGCTCTCCAGGAGGAAACTGGATGGGAGCTTTGGACATCACCGCTGAGTGCCAAGATAGGAGAGCCATTTCAAGGCGTCAGGGCTCTCCCCCTAACATGGCTGCACCATCGGACGGGACCTGCTTCATTCAGAATGGCTCGTGGCTTTGTGGTCACGAGTTGTCCGATGCTGCCCGCCAACTGGACACGAGTGTATGCACGAGTGTGGGTGACCGACCACACCTACAGGATACAACATCAGCTAACGACAGCACACAACTCTTCTGGACGTCGACGCAGGGCTGTTGCAACCTTTGACCCTCATGACCCTGTCTGGGGTGCGAATGTTCCAGACGACCATAAAGTATGGTCCGTCGGAGACAAAGTTGTTCATGGGCTTATTCCTTGGATCGTAGTTGGAAAACAAGCACTCTACATCGAGACACTGAACTATCGTTTCCAATCTTTTGTGAATCTCTCGCTGCAGGTCAATGAACAAAACAGAGAGATTCAGGCTAATGGTCTTGCAAAACAGGATGTTCCGGACTTGATGACTGCAGCACAAGGTGGCGTGTGCCACATTATTGGGACTCCCTGTTGCACATACATACCAGGAGAAAATGACACATCAATGACGCCATGAATTCACTGAAGAACTTACAGCAGGCCATGTCAAAAGACAAAGTCCCACATCAATGGGATTTCTTTTCATGGCTATTCTCTGGCAACTGGTGGCAACTGCTGTTGAAATTTGTGACTCCTGTGCTTGTTGTGCTGGTGTTATTGTGCTTATTTGAAACCTGTGTTGTCCTGTGTTTGAAGTCTGCTGTAGTAAGATCTTTGTCTTCTACCATGGCACAGGTGCAAATACAACATATCAGAGATGTCAAATGTGCTGACTATGATGCGCTGCGGAAAGAAGATTGCGATGATGCTGTTTAGCCGTGCATATTTTACAGAAACTTTATGATTTGAGCATCAAAAATGCCTCGCAAGTGATGGATACAATGATGTACTGTTTCTGTGTTTTTCTTTTTCTTTTTTATTGATAGCATTCTGGTTGCCTAAGGCAGAGGAACCGTGTAAGACTTTTCCTGCATTAAAACATCTTGCCGCAGGTTTTTCACTCACACACTAAACTTGGACTGGAGTATTGAGGAAAAACCTCATTTTCACTGGAAATTATTGCAGTCATTGTTTGTTGTTTTTATCATGTATCACCCTTCACGATCCCCAACCCGTCCCCTATCATGTCAGTTTTTTTATTGATCTTTTTTATTATTATTTTTACTATTCCTCATTCTTCATTATATTTTCTTACTTACGTAAGTTTGATTGATCGGGGTTGGCATAATCATATGATAAACAGGAGGGATATGTTAGGGTTTACAGATTATTTTGATCGTATGATTATGTTGCAATGTAGACTAGAATTATTAACTTTGTTTAAACCTTTTACCTTTCCTTGAGTCTAAAAAGTTTAACCATTCAGTTGTTGAAACTTTCCAAATGGTGTGGAAACATTCAGTCATCTGAAATGCTCCACTCGTTTCTGTTTCCACAACCTTGTAAAACAATGAGCTGGTACCCTCCGCACTGATTAACCAGTTGCTGAGGTGACCATCAAACATGTCCAATGTCACCCCCACCCTGCTTTCTCTCAATAAATACAAGAATCCAAAGTCAGACCTCATTCGATCATCGCTGTACGCACAGCGACGAATGACTGTCCACTTGCAAGTGCTTAAAAAGGGCATACTGTCTCCCGTGTGGTTCTTGCAAAATTAAATTAGAGTGAGCGCCACTCTAACAGTTATAGTAGGCCTGTGGAATAACTGGAACTGCAACTGACGATGAGTCTGACGTCAGCGGCGCATGTATTTCCGGAGTCAGCAGCGGCGTTTTTTTTTTAAGTGACACAGAGGACGGAGATTTCGATAGATACAGTCAAACCTCGGTTTTCGAACGTCCCGGTTCTCGATCAAATCGGAATTCGAACGAAATATTTAAGATTTTTTTGCTTCGGTTGTCGGACAAAATTCGGTGGTCGAACCTCGCGAGATGAGCCGAGAGGACCCTAGAATCCCCGACCGTGCGGCCCGGATGCCGACTGACTCCGTTCGTTGTTATTGTATTTTCGTTAATTTGAGGACTAATCAAGCTTGCTGCGCACGGAGGTCCACTTAAATTTTGGAAAGTACATCAGGACTTTAAAAATATTTTCTAAATTTCAGCGATGGCTCTGTCACAATGATGCGACCAGCGCGGCGCAGTTGCGCGGTCGGCGGCGCGCTACAGTTGCGCGTTTGGCGGTGCGCTGCAGTTGCGCGATCGGACAAAAATGCGCCAATGGAAAAATGCCAATGGAAACAAAGATGTTTTTTTTGTCTTGGAACAGATTAATTTTTTTTCAGTTATTTGTAATGGGAAAAATAGATTCAAAATTCGAACGATTCACTTCTCGAACCACCTTCTGGAACGGATTGTGGTCGAAAACTGAGGTTTGACTGTATAATGATTTGGAGTGACACGGATGATTTGGTAAAATTGTTATTTATGTTATAGTCATTTGATATAAAGTTTATATATAGTTATAGTAGGCCTGTGGAATAACTGGAACCGCAACTGATGATGAGTCTAACATCAGCGGCGCATGTATTTCTGGAGTCAGCAGCTGCGTTTTTTTTAAATGACACAGAGGACGGAGATTTTGATAGATACAATGATTTGGAGTGACACGGAATGTTTGATAAAATTGTTATTTATGTTAGTTATTTGATATATAGTAGTTTATACAGTATACAGGACTGTCTCCGAAAATTAGAATATTGTGATAAAGTTCTTTGCTGTAATGCAATTAAAAAAAGAAAAATCTCATACATTCTGGATTCATTACAAATAAACTGAAATATTGCAAGCCTTTTATTATTTTAATATTGCTGATTATGGCATACAGTTTAAGAAAACTCAAATATCCTATCTTAAATTATTAGAATATTTCCTCAGACCAAGTTAAAAAAAAAAACATAACAGCGAAACAAAATCAAACATTTGAAAATGTCCATTAATGCACTCAGTACTTGGTTGGGAATCCTTTTGCACGGATTACTGCATCAATGCGGCGTGGCATGGAGGCAATCAGCCTGTGGCATTGCTGAGGTGTTATGGATGCCCAGGATGCTTCAATAGTGGCCTTTAGCTCATTTGCATTGTTGGGTCTGGTGTCTTTCAGCTTCTTCTTCACAATACCCCACAAATTCTCTATGAGGTTCAGGTCAGGGAAATTGGCAGGCCAATTGAGGACAGTAATACCATGGTCAGTACACCATTTACTGGTGGTTTTGGCACTGGGCAGGTGCCAGATCATGCTGGAAAATGAAATCATCTCCGTAGAGCTTTTCAGCAGACGGAAGCATGTAGTGCTCTAAAATCTCCTGGTACACATCTGCATTTACTCTGGACTTGATGAAACACAGTGGACCAACAGCAGCAGCTGACATGGCTCCCCAAATCATCGCTGACTGTGGGAACTTCACACTGGATTTCAAGCAACTTGGATTTTGCTCCTCTCCAGCCTTTCTCATGACTCTGGCGCCTTGACTTCCAAATGAAATACAAAACTTGCTTTCGTCGGAAAAGGGGACTTTCGACCACTCTGCAACTGTCCAGTGTTTCTTTTCCATAGCCCAAGTCAGAGGTTTCTTCTGTTGTCTTGAGTTCAGAAGTGGCTTGACCATGGGAATACGGCTATTGTAGCCCATTTCCCGGACACGTCTGTGAACAGTGGCTTTTGATACCTGGACTCCAGCTTTCAGTCCACTGTCTTTGAAGCTCCTCCAAATTCTGGAAGCGACTCTTCTTCACAATGCTGTTAAGGCTGCGGTCATCTTTCTTGGTTTTGCAGCGTTACCTGCCACATTTCCCCCTTCCAACAGACTTTTTGTGGATGTGCTTTGAAACTGCACTCTGTGAACAGCTTGCTCTTTGAGAAAATTCTTTTTATGTCTTACCCTCCTGATGGAGGGTGTCAGTGATGGTCCTCTGGACAGCAGTCAGATCAGCAGTCTTCCCCATACTTGTGATTTCGTTTACTGAACCAAGCTGAGTGTTTTTCAAGGCTCAGGAAACCCTTGCAGGTGTTTTGAGTTAATTAGACGATTCAAGTGATTAGTTGAATACCCTACTAGTCAGAGATGGGACCAAGTCACACATGCGCAAGTCTCAAGTAAGTCTCAAGTCTTAACCTTCAAGTCTCAAGTAAGTCCCAAGTCTTTTTTTTCTTGGTCAAGTCAAGTCAAGTCCTTAAATAGGTCAAATCAAGTCCAAGTCAAGTCCTTAAATCGGTCAAGTCCAAGTCAAGTTACCTCATTATTTCAATTTTACCCACAGAATCTTATCTTAGTAGTGAAAAGACAAGATATCAGTAACTTTAAGCAACCATCATTGTCCAATGTGTCTAACCTGTTTAAAAAATATGACAATAATTTGGATTTACACTGTAATTACAGATATTCAGTAAAATACACCATCTCATCAAACAAAAAAGAAATGACCTCATACAATGATTTATTGACAGGTCAATCTAAACAAATGAACGTCTGCCGACAGTGTCTGACACATTTGAGTTGCAAATATGAAAAAATAATCTGAAAAAAATCTGAAAGAAGAAATGTTTTTGTTGCATATCTCGCACTGTGCTGTCCGTCTTTGGCCGTCATAAAAGTAATTGCAATAGCCGAAGGTGATGATTCGCGGTACAGCTCCCGCTAACATGTTTGCGCATGTCTGATATAAGGGGGTGTGATTCTCCAACAAACACGTTCGGTAGGTAGAGAGGGCACGACTGATTGATTGACAGGGTAGTGATCCAATCATGACAACACCATTCTCAGCCTGCGCTCCTACCGTGTTATCGATATTATTTTTTTAAATGTATTAATTTTATATTCAAACTGAAAACATAAACTAAATAACACTGCAGTCATTCAAGTCATCGTGTCTCAAGTCAAGTCCCCTCCGGACGCCGTTATAGAGCTCTGTACACTAAAACCAGCAGACACAGAGACAGCTTCTTCCCCCAGGCTGTCGCTCTGATGAACTCACACCACTCTTAGAGTCTCAGAGTCATTACTGTGCAATAACATCCTGCTTTCCACACCTTTTTTGTCTACACTGTTTGTACTATGTGTCCTCTCTGCATCCATTGCAGCCTGGTCTCCTAGAAGAGGGACCCTACCATCTGTGGTCTTTTCTCAAGGTTTCTCATTTCCCCTAGCTGGAGTTTTGAGTTTTTCCTTGCCCTCTTGGGAGTTTAAGATCAGGGGATGTTTGAGAATATCTTTCGTTCTTCACATGTCCTGAGTGTTCTTGTTAGTCACCTAAATGTTGAACAGAGGCTGTGATTTACCGAAGTCAAATTCCTTGTTTGGCACGCTCAAACATGGCGAATAAAAAACTCTTGAATCTTGAATCTTGAAGTCTCGAGTCTTTAACTTCCAAGTCCAAGTCGAGTCTCAAGTTTTTTCATTTTTTGTCAAGTCAAGTCACAAGTCATCAAAACAGCGACTCGAGTCGACTCGAGTCCAAGTCACAGTGACTCGAGTCCCCATCTCTGCTACTAGTATACTTTCTCATGATATTCTAATATTTTGAGATACCGTATTTTTCAGACTAAAAGTCGCTCCGGAATATACGTCGCATTAGCCATAAAAAGTGAAAAAAAACACAAGTTGCTCCGGAGTATAAGTCGCATTTTGGGGGAAATTTATTCGACAAAATCCAACACCAAGAACAGACAGGAACGAGCAACAACAAGCTAAACGATAGGTATGCTAACGTGACATAAACACAAACGAAGAGCTGAGAACGGGCCTGACGTAACATTCAGAGCTATTCAAATAACTATTACATAAATAACACGTTTATAAAACCAACTGTGCCACTCCAAATCAATAAATCCATCGATCATCCTTTATCTCAACAATGCCGGCCGGGTGCGCGCTGCTGACGGCGGTTGCACTTCAAAATATTCCACAGGCCCATATAACAATATATAAATTATATATCAAATAACTATTATATAAGCAATAATATTATCAAACCCATCTGTGTCACTCCAAATCAATGAATCCATCGATCGTCCTTTATGTCAACAATACCGGCCGGGTGCGCGCCGCTGACGGCGGTTGCACTTCAAAATATTCCACAGGCCCATATAACGATATATAAATTATATATCAAATAACTATTATATAAGCAATAATATTATCAAAACATCTGTCACTCCAAATCATTAAATCCATCAATCAAATTCCTCGTCCTTTGTCAACAACGCCGCGCGTGCGCCGCTGACATCAGCCTCGTTGTTATTCCACAGATCTAGTATATAACTACTATATTGTAGCGTTAACAAAGTACTAAAGCCTACTCATTTGCCCAATTAGCAAAAGTTTTAGCCAGCATGGCGTAAGTTTTAGAGAAAAAAGACGAGGATCGTGCCAGGGAAATAGACAAGTCGAACGGGATCAGGAACTGCTTCAGATGGGCATGGCTCGAGAGCAGCGTCATCAACTCGGAACACAAAGGCGCTCTTAAAGCAATGCGACAGTGATTGTGAATGTGGTTGCGCAATGGGACTAAATTAAGCTAAATTTCAGTGATGGCTCTGTCACAATAATGCGATCAGCGCGGTGTAGTTGGGCGATCGGTGACGCGCTACATTTGCGCATTCGGCGGTGCGCTGCAGTTGCGCGATCGGACAAAATTAAGCTCCCTGCGCACTTAGGTCCACTTGAATTTTGGAAAGTACATCAGGAGTTTAAAAATACTTTCTAAATTTCAGTGACGGCTCTGTCACAGACCGCAACGCGCTACGGTTGCGCGTTCGGCAGTGCGCTGCAGTTGCGCGATCGGACAAAAATGCGCAAATGAAAAAATGCTTTAAAAAGTCTTGGAATGGATTAAAAATGTTTCCATTATTTGTAATAGGAAAAATAAATTCGGAATTCGACCGATTCGCTTCTTGAACCGCCTTCTGGAACGGATTGTGTTCAAAAACCGAGGCTTGACTGCATTATATTCACCTTGGTAGCCCACCAAGCAGGAATATTTTTTTTAACAAAACTGTTGAAATTGAGTGATGAAATTAATCGTTTTGGGGTTGCTATACTGCCAAAATCCAGGAGTTTCCAGGGAGCTTTGCCCCCTGAGCCCCTTCCAGGGCGTTGCCCCTGGCCCCCTGCGGCCCCCAATGGGGGGCCTTTGGGCCCTGTGGCCCCCAATAGGGGCCTGTGGCCACTGTGGCCCCCAGTGGGGCATGCGGCCCCCAGACTACTTTTCAGTGTTTTTTTTCCATTTGCCGTTCTCATCCCTGATCCACAGAGGTGAAAGAGAGCTCCGTAGGGTAGGACCGGGCGTGCGTAAAAGCCATAATAGTTTTTCAAACCTTCTGTGTCACTCCAAATCATTAAATTCTTCAAACTCTTTGTCCTCCGTGTCACTTACAAACAAATCCGCTAATGATGCCGGTAGTACGTGGGGCCCTTCGTCCTCCCGTGATCGAATCTTTGTCCTTTATGTAAACAACTGCCGCGCCGCGCCGCTGACGTCACTTGAAGTTAAAATTACAGTAATCCTTTGCTACATCGTGGTTCGTTTATCGCGGTTTCACTTTGTTTTTTTTTTTTATTTTGAAAAAATTCACATATAAGTCGCTCCTCAGTATGTCGCCCCCCACCCAATCTATGAAAAAAAAACGCAATTTATAGTCCGAAAATTTGATATTTGAGTTTTCTTAAGCTGTATGCCATAATCAGCAATATTAAAATAGTAAAAGGCTTGCAATATTTCAGTTAATTTGCAATGAATCCAGAATGTATGACATTTTAGTTTTTTTAATTGCATTACAGAAAATAAAGAACTCTATCACAATATTCAAATTTTTGGAGACAGTCTTGTTTAGTAATATAGGCCTGCGGAACAATTGGAACTGCAACTGACGATGAGTCTGACCTCAGCGCCGCATGTACTTCTGGAGTCAGCAGACTCCACAGAAGATGAAGATTTCGATGGATTTAATGATTTGGAGTGACATGGATGTTTTGATAAAGGTGTTATTCATTTTATAGTTATTTGAATAACTGTTAATATGTTACGTCAGGCACGTTCTCAGTTCCTCGTTTGTTTATGTAACATTAGCATACCGTATCGTTTAGCCTGTTGTTGCCTATTCATGTCTGTTCTTGGTGTTGGATTTTGTCAAATAAAGTTCCCCCAAAAATGCGACTTGTACTGGGGTGCGGTTAGTTTGAAATGAGTTAGTATTTACCTGGAACTGACTCTGCATTATAAACTTGAATAAATAATACAAACGTAAAATAACAGGATGAAAATGAAGAAGGTCAATGTAAAAAAAAAAATGGCTGACGTCAAAGACTCAGCCTCCTTGCGACATTAGTAGGAAGTAGGATTTATTAGTAGAAAGCAGGATTTTGCCTACACCCGTTGACAGGTGATAAGTTCCCGTGTAAAAAAAATAAATAAATAAAATGCGTCCGGTGAGGTCACACACTTAAGTCTGCAAAGTTATAAATCGATAAACGTAATGCTACGACCAACCAAACAAGTGAACGAATTACATTTCAATCGTATACAGCACTACACACTTTGTTTCACAGGACAACAATGATATACTGCTGAAACAAGGTCCCGCAATAATGTTCTTGACGAAAGGTTACAAATATTCTAATTCAGACAGTGTTCTGGAAGTGAATTTTACTTGGTTGGCAGCTCTTTAATCTCATGATACAAGTGAATTTCACTTGGTTGGCAGCTCTTTAATCTCATGATACATGCCAGAAATATTAATAATCTATTTAAGGGATTCAGTAAAAAAAAGTTGATTAGACAGTATGCGTTGCTCTCACTTATCTGCCTGTCTGTGCAATCCTTATGTCATTATTTGTCATGTTTTTCTTGTCATTCTCAGCTGAGCCCAAGATGAGCATGTTTCACGAACGAGTGCGACATTTAGTGGCTGCTTATGATCACACGTTAGAGCAGCAAATAGTGAAACGAGGCTCATACCTGGCTTGCAGGGATGAGGAGCTCTGGAAGCAGGTGGAGGAGCTGTTGAGACACAATAATGCTCTAGAAACCCACTGCTCGAGTCTAGACCCTCTAAAGGTTATGGAAGACTCACTCAAAGTGGAAGCAACATTCACATAAGCACCTAAATTGGGTAGCGCCAAACAAGTGATAGCAAGAAGAGGACTGCGTGGCCTTGCCAAAGCATTTGAGATTCTGGAACAAGCAGCTCTGAACCTCTATCTTGGACCCTGGAGGGAAGAGTACAAAGTTGTCAAAGTTAATTGCTTTTTAAAATGCTTTGTGTTTATGTTTATATAAATCATAACTACTGCAGTATTTAATGGGAAAGAAATAATTTCATATCGTGTTTGGTTCTCTTGTCTTTCAGATGTACTCGGGCATGTTCACACACTACATCAAACCTGTGTTGTCAGTGGCACAGATTGAAAAACTGTTTGGCTTGCTAGGATACCAATGTTCAACATGGCGGGAGCAGCTTTATCTCCAGTTACACACAGTCGGTTCATTGATTTTGGATGATCTCCTTTGCCTCTCGTGTGCCTTTTTTCTTGCACGGTGCGAGTGTTACCTCCTTCAGACGGCCCTGGAGAATCATAGCAGTGATGTCCAGTGGGAACTATGTATGGTCCAAGAGAGACTGCGAGGATATGCCCTACAGGTATGTTGCGTAGAATTAATTCTGAATTGGAAATTATTCATTACAGTGTTACCTTGCTTATATTGCTGCTCACAATTCACGGCCTTGTTTTTTCGCTGAGTTTTTGGGGTGCCAGAGTGTCATGCTTTTATTTGTCCATTATAAGTTTCACATTCACCCATTCACACCCGGATTGTGTTCTACAGCACCTTAACCTCTTTCCAAGCCTTGATGCAACTAATGCACCATGTCCGTTTGGTGCACCGACTGCACATTATATTTTTTAGTGCATTCTGAATAACCAAAAGACACTTTTGAACAACCTTTTCGGAAACTCAAAACGTTATTCAAATATGATGTTAAAGGCATTACAGACGATATTCCTGACAGGTCAGAAATCACTACCTATTTGTCCATTTTTGAATGCTGCACAAGCGCAGGTCCCTCTTCCCCACCCCTCCCTGTTGTTCTTCCACACTCACATGCACGAGCGTCGTATTTGAAGTTTTTTACAGTCACCAGACGACTCGCTTCCTACTACGCTTTCTTTTGCGAGAACCTTCTTCATCACAGCGTTCATCAGCCATTTTCATTCAAAGGTCAAGCAGGGAACGCTACAACTAAGCTAACTACCGTAATTTTCGGACTATAAGTCGCGGGTTTTTTTCATAGTTTGGGTGGGGGGGCGACTTATACTGAGGAGCGACTTATATGTGATTTTTTTCAAAAATTGTAAAAAATTCAAAAAGAAAAAAAAATTAAACTGCGATGAATGAACCGCGATGTAGCAAGGGATTACTGTAATTTGAATTTCAAGTGACGTCAGTGGTGACGTCAGGTTTGAAAAACTATTATGGCTTTCACACACGCCCGGTCCTACTCTACTGAGCTTTCTTTCACCTCCGTGGTTGAAAGTCGGGGGCCGGCGCTCGGCCGGGTGGCTGTCCAGGGACGGTGGATGGGGCTCGGACATGGCTTTTACGCACACCCGGTCCTACTCTATGGAGCTCTCTTTCACCTCCGTGGATGGAAGTCGTGGACCGGCGCTCGGCCGGGTGGCTGTCCGGGGACGGTGGATGGGGCTCGGACATGGCTTTTACGCACACCCGGTCCTATTCTATGGAGCTCTCTTCCACCTCCGTGGCTGGAAGTGCCACCTCCGGGGATAGAGGTCCACGCCGCCACACACCTAGAAGTCCACGCCGGTGCTTGGGGCCGTGTGGTGGTGAACTATTTGTTAGTTATTTGATATATTTTATTTCCTATAGCAACTTGTATGTTTTTATCGTTACAGTTCAGTACTTGTTGGCTCGTTGAACTCTTGTTTTGTTAATTAAAGAGACGTTTACCAAACCCACGTCTTTCCTTGTGCTTTGTTAACGCTATAATATAGTTATATACTGGATCTGTGGAATAACGACAAGGCTGACGTCAGGGCGCATGCGCGGCATTGTTGACAAAGGACGAGGAATTTGATTGATGGATTGAATGATTTGGAGTGACACAGATGGTTTGATAATAATTTTGTTTATATGATAGTTATTTGCTATATACTTTATATATCGTTATATGGGTCTGTGGAATATTTAGAATATTTGGACTTCAGCGGCGCGGCGCATACGCGGCATCGTTTCTATAAAGGACGATCGATGGATTTAATGAATTGGAGTGACACAGATGGTTTTATAAATGTGTTATTTATGTAATTGTTAGAGATTTGCTCACTCAAACAATATTTTGCAAGAACCACATGGGAGACAAGCAAGTTCTTTTAGACACCTGCAGGTGGAGAGTTCACTCACTCCAGAATGAAGTCTGAACCCTCGTTCCTGCGATGGGATATTTATTAAGAGAAACAGAGTGGGGGTTTGGGTAAACTGGCTAAAGCCCTTGTCCTCTAGTCTAAACATGTCAGGGGATGTTTTACGACCTTGTGATAAGGAGGACAAGGTAAGGTATTTATTACCTGTTGCATTCCAACATAATCCTATGATAAAGATAACCTGGAAAACCCTAACATCTCCCTCCTGATTTATCATATGATTATGCTACCCCAAACAACAAAGAAAAGTAAAAAAAACATATATACGTATAATGAAGAAAGCAGAATGGTAAAAATAAAAACAACAAACAATGATAGCAACACTTTCCAGTGAAGATGAGGCATTACCTCAATACCCCAAATCAAACTTATTGTGTAAGCGAAAAACCTGCTGGCCAGATGTTATTAGCAGGAAAATTCTTACACGGCCCCGTTGCCACAGGCGACCAGAATGCTATCAATAATAAAAAAAATAAAAAGAAAATCACAGAAACAGTACATCATTGTATCCATCACTTGCGAAGCATTTTCGATGGTCAAATCATCAAGTTTCTGTAAAACATGCTCAACAGAACAGCATCTACGCAATCCATGTTTCATTATCGTCATCACATCCGTCATCTCTAAGAAGTTGTATATGAACCTGGGCTACAGTAGAGGACACAAACTTCGACACAGCAGACTTCAAAATTGGGATAACGCAGGTCGTAAACAAGCACAACACCACCAGCACAACAAGCACAGGAGACAGCAATTTCAACAGCAGTTGCCACCAGTTGCCAGAGAATAGCCATGAAAAGAAATCAAACTGATGTGGGACCTTGTCTTTAGACATGGCCTGCTGTAAGTTCTTCAGCGAATTCATGGCGTCGTTTATGTGGGTGTCATTTTCTCCTGGTATGTATGTGCAACAGGAAGTCCCAATGATGTGGCACACACCACCTTGTGCTGCCGTCAACAAGTCCAGAACCATCCTGTTTTGCAAGACCATCAGTCTAATAGCCTGAATCTCTCTATTTTGTCCATCGTTGACTTGCAGTGAGAGATTCACAAAGGATTGAAAACGATAGTTCAGTGTCTCGATGAAGAGCGATAGTTTCCCAACCCCAATCTGAGGAAAGAGCGCAAGGACAACTTTGTCTCCGACGGACCATACTTTATGGTCATCTGGAACGTTCGCACCCCAGACAGGGTCATGAGGGTCAAAGGTTGCAACTGCCCTGCGTCGACGTCCAGTAGAGTTATGTGCTCCTGTCAACAAATGGTGTCGTATCCTGTAGGTGTGGTCTGTCACCCACACTGGTGCACACACTCCTGTCCAGTTGGCGGGCAGCATCGGATAAACCTTGTGACCACAAAGCCACCACCCATTCTGTATGAAGTATGTTCCATTCGATGGTGTAGCCATGTTGGTTGGCGAGCCCTCACCACCTGAAATGGCTCTCTTATCTTGACACTCATCGGTGATGTCCAGAGCTCCCATCCAGTTTCCTCCTGGAGAGCAGTCGTCGTTAATGCAGACGTGGGTCTTGTTACCTTGGATGTAACATGTGTAATTCACTCCAGCTGGTCTCTCTGTGTAGGCCACTTGTGGTATTGTTCGCCCTTTAACAGTCACATTGAGATTTGTCCAGAATAGCTGATCACAGGCACCGTCAGCAAGCCCAGGGCGGTAAGGGTCGGCATCCTTGACTGCGACGGCACGGTGCTGATATCCAACTCCTCCCATGGATGCCATACATTTTGCTTCAGTGACATTCATTGCTCTCGCCTCCAAGCGAACTTGCGTGGAGGAAGGGGGGAGTTTCGAACACACATAGCATCCCTCCTGTGTGTGAGCTCTCACAGTGAACCTGACATACCGGTACCAAGTGTTGGTTTCGTATGGGTTTCTGGGGTCCCATGACCAGTCCTCAAAGTTCTCATCATGTGACCATCGTTTACCACGGGCAACATTGTCATTTGGTCTGTTCAGATGAGTCAATAGACCATAGCACGCTCCAACCACAACGCAGCAGAGGATCCATCTGGCATATGGAGCCCCGTTGCTACTAGGATGGCAGAGACACCGGGACATCCCCTCGCCTAGCGGAGTGGGGATCGATGGATTCTTCACCAACATTGAGACGCCTCACCCTAAACAATGGGGCCCCTTTGTAGTTAGCCTTCCCCACCACTCCGAATTAGGGGTCCAGCACTCTCTGCAACTTGCAGTGGCTGAGGTGAATCCAACTGGGCCGTTGAGAAATTTTAATCGCCGTGGGAGTAGCAAGCAAAACTTGAAACGGTCCCTCCCACCGTGGGCTGGCCCAGTTCTTTCTTTTGATGACCTTGATGTAGACCCAGTCTCCTGGATTGATGGGGTTGTCCACCTGTGAGGGAGAGAGATCAGGCGGCAGTAAATTTGCATTTGACACATCTTTCAGTTTGAGCGTCCTGATTAGATAATCTGCCAAGGTCTGTTCTTCATCTGCTTTTTGCAAATCTGCAGGGAACACTGGTAGTCTATATGGTTTCCCATGTATGATTTCAAAAGGTGTTAGTCCTTCTGAAGTGGGAGTAATTCTCATATAGAGCTTCACTAAGTCGAGGCACTCTGGCCAAGGTCTGCCTGTTGTTTCCATGCATTTTTTCAACCTGCTTTTGATGGTCAAATCTGCCCGTTCAACCAGGCCTGCGCTCGAAGGATGCCAAGCACAGTGGTTTTTTAACGTTATTCCAAGGTGTACAGCCATGTTCTGCACAACTTGGTTCACAAAGTGTGGACCATTGTCACTGTAAATGGTCTGGGGGATGCCATGAGTTGGTATGATGGTTTTGCAGATGGCTTTTGCCACTGTTAAGGCATCTGCGCGTTTAGATGGAACTATATCCACCCATTTGGAAAATGCATCAATCATCACTAGGCAGTATTTGTGAGGTCCACTTTGTGTGAGTTCAATGAAATCCATATGCATGATTTGAAATGGATAAGAGGGTTTTGGAAATGAGCCTCTCTTAGGTCTCATGTTTCCTTGTGGATTATGTTTCACACAAACAGGACATGCTTTACAAATTTTTTTTAAGTAAGCATCTAAACCAAAGGTAGTGAATTGTTGATCTATGATGGTCTTCATCCCTCCTGTCGACACATGGCAAAGCCCATGTGTCGCAAGCGCTGCTGCCTTAAAAAGTGATTTTGGTAAAACAGGTTTGTCATTGATGCGGTGGATATTATCTGTATCCACTATTGCACCTTTTGTCGTCCACATTCGTTTCTCCACCATTGGAGCATTGCCCTGCATATCTGCCAGTTGTGTGTCATCTGAACCCATTAAAAAAAATTCATGGCCATGTCTCCCTGCAGCTGCTTCTTTTGCAATTTTGTCTGCTAATTTGTTTCCATTTGAGACTTCATCACTGCCTGTGGTGTGAGCAGCACATTTACACACAGCTAGTTTAGCAGGTAAAAGAATGGCCTGCAACAAGTCTTTTAACAAGGAGGCATGGGTAACCGGCTTACCGGTTGATGTTGTCATCCCTCTGCGCTCCCATTGTTTTGCAAAATAGAACAGAGTAGAAAACGCATACTGACTGTCTGTGTATACAGTGACTTCCTTATCTTCCGCTAATTGACAAGCTCTTGTTAGAGCAATCAGCTCAGCAGCCTGTGCTGACCTGGTGTATGGAAGCTTCTCTGCTTCAACAATCTGGTTTGGCAATTTCACAATTGCATAACCACTTTGATTGTTTCCTTTAGGATCCTTTGAACATGATCCATCCACAAACCACTTTTCCCCTTTATCAAGCGGCGTGTCACTTAAATCTTCTCTGGGCAGCTGTAGATGTTCTGTAGCATCCAAACAGTTATGTGGTGTTCCATCCCCTGGCAACGGAATCAACGTTGCTGGGTTAAGGACTGTGCACCTCTTTATCACGATGTGTGGTTGTGACAGAAGTATAGCAGTGTAGGACAGATGTCTGGCTGGTGACAAAAAGTTCATTTTGCTTTGCAGCAGCAACACATCTACAGCATGTGGAACTAGCAGCTCCATTTTGTGAAAGAGCACCACATCTGCAGATTGTCTCACTGCAAGTGCTGCCGCGCATACTGCTTGAACACAGTCTGGCAAAGACAGAGCCACTGGATCCAGTTTTTTTGAATAGAATGCAATTGGTCTTAGTTTGTTGCCATGACCCTGCAGCAACACTGAGGTCATAAAACCATTCCTGCAGTCTGCTGTTTGCACAAAGGTTTTATTGTAGTCTGGCAAGATAAGAGTTGTGGTTTCTACCAGAGCCTGTTTCAGCACTACAAAAGCATCATCCGCTGCTGGTGTCCACATGATTTTTTCTGTCATTGTCATGGGAACTCCATGCACAATATCCAGCAGCGGTTGTGTTTTCTCCGCATAATGTGGGATCCATGCTCTGCAGTAATTGCAGAGCCCCAAAAATGACATCATTTGTTTTTTTGTTTCAGGTTTCGGTGCATCTGAAATAATCTGCTTTCTGGTACTTTGTATCTGTCTTCCAGAAGCCGACAAAGTGTGACCTAAATAGTTCACTTCCTGTCGGACCCATTGTAACTTATTTTTGTTCACTTTATTCCCTGTTTTGCAGAGATAGTGTAACAATGCTAAGGAGTCTGCCTTGCAAGCAGCTTCAGTTTCAGAGGCTACCAGGAGATCATCTACATAAACTAGAAGTTGGCTTTTGTTTGACATCTGAAAATTAGCCAAACAGGCCATGATAGCTTGAGTGAAAATAGTTGGACTATCAGCAAATCCTTGTGGCAATCTGGTGTATGTATAGTTTTGTCCTTTAAAGGTAAAAGCGAACCAAAACTGTGAGTCTGGGTGAATTGGCACTGAGAAAAATGCATTGCTGAGATCAATTACTGTGAAAAACTTCTGATTAGGTTTCAAAGTGTTCAGAAGTGTGTGTGGGTCAGGCACATTGGGTGCTCTTGTTTGCACTGCATCATTCACTGCTCGTAAATCTTGTATCATTCGCCAATTAATTTTGTCGGCCTTTTGGACTGGAAAAATGGGAGTGTTGCAAGGAGAATCCGAGCATTCCCTAATGATTCCTCCTGCCAAAAGATCATTTATAACAGGGGCAATCCCATTTATTGCCTCCTGTTTTAAAGGATATTGCTTAACTCTCGGACGCCACTCTGGTCTTGGTTTGATCTGTACTGGGGAAATGGATGTTAAAAGTCCTACATCAGATGGGCCCTTGGTCCACAGTTTTTCAGGAAGCCCAGCCAATTCCCCCTCCTCCTTTTCATTCAAACAAATGTCAACTAGTCAGGGAAGCGCACAAGCGCCTGCTCTGCCTACAGCCACTTCACACACTGTTTGCTTCCACACGTCACAACTGGTACTGTAGCTCCACCCATCACCTTTGTCCTCATAATCAGTCACAGATCCAGCAAGTTTAATTCGGGAACCGACATCTGCCCACGTTATACTGTGAGGTTTAAACAATGAGATGTGGGGTACAGCCGACAGTTTGTATCTGTCTTTCTGAGGAGCGGGCAAGAGTACAGCGGCAGCCGCAAATGACCTGCGATCAGTGTACAGAGCAGTGATTATTAAAGTTACTTCTGTGTCGCTGAGAAAACTTCCAATATAGTCATTTTGTGGATCAGTGAGAATATTCATGGTGACATGTAATTCAGTACAAATCATTTCTGATTCAGGTTGGGACAATTGTTTTCGAGCTTCACTCAGCAATCTGCTTGGGAGTTTAGGATTTCGTTCAGGAGGGATGGCATAGGAGCAGTAAATCTGTTCACCTGCTTGTGCAGCATATGAGTCCACATCTCTCACTCTACATGCTCGCATGCCATCCTTTACTGGAATTATTGCAATTCCCAACCGAGTCATCAGATCTCGTCACAGCAGGTTTATGGGACATTTTGGAGATAGGACAATCGAAACTGAAACCATGCTTCCAGTTTCCTTATCTCTCACTTCAACTGGATTAGAGATACTCTCCTTGTGTACCTGCCCATCAGCAGATTTCACCCAAATAGTATTTTGGGAGGCTTTTAGATTTGGGACTTTAGTTTTTATCACGGTTTTACAAGCCCCGGTATCACACAAAAACTCGACATCACTGCCTCCAATGTTTAGAGTAACATATGGTTTTTCTTTTAATGCACTCAGAATGTCCCATGCTGTATGGACATCTACTATTTCTTCCTCTATAGGAGCACCAGAGGTCAAAGGGGGGGGATCTAGTCATGCTGAGAATTTGGCCTTTCCTCTGCCCCTTCCTGCACCCTTTGATTGATATTGTTTTTTTCTAAAACAGTCTTTTGACCAGTGGCCACGTTTCCCACAGTTCCAACAGTTGTCAGAATCTCGTGGGGGTTTTGAATTATATGGCGGCCTGCGACCTTGTTGGCCTCTACCTCCTCCTCTGCCTTGCTGGGACCCTTGGAAGAAGACTGTTGTATCTTCATCTAGTTCATCATCATTATCTAGATGAAATACATCAGAACTTTTGCCTTTTTTGATCACTTTTTCAGCATGTCTGGCCCATTGCATAGTTGTAGTCACACTTGCAACGTCCACTTCCACCAAATGTTTCCTCACCCAGTTGCCTATTTCAGGGCGGATATTAGTGAGGAGCGCATTTTTAAGCTGTTGTTGATAAGCACTCTCAGCTGTATCATTGAATGGGATGCCACTATGCACCCTGAATTCTTTTTCAAATCTCAAACGAAAATCATCAGTATCTTCGCCAGGCTTCTGTTTTATTCCTGCCAAATGACCATAATTCGCTCGTCTTTGAAATATAGTTCGCACTCTTTGCACAAGACCATTCCATTGTGCTGCATACTCCCCTCCCAATTGATTTTCCTCAATGGGATAGGGAAAAGGCCCTTGATTATTTCTACCTGTATAATTTCCTCTAACCTTCGCCCAGTCTTTTCCCAAGGAGGACATTGCAGCTTCTCCTGCCTCATGTCCATTCAGTCTATAGGAATGTATAATTCCAGCCATGTCCTCTGCCCATTTATCTGGGTCTTCAGCAACAGGGGTAACCCCTTCAACTGCTTTTCTTGCCTCTTCCAAAGTCCATGGCCGGAAAACATATGTATGTGGGAGTTGGCCTTCCCCTACATTAGGGTTTGGCACCTGTATCATTGGGCATACATCAACCTTGTCTAAATTTTGAGAAAATCTAGCAGCAGTGGTCAAACTTCTTGTTTGTACAGGACTCCTACTAATGTGACCCTGACTTCTTTTGCTGTTATATGGGGGGGGCTGCAGGTTTGTTAAGCTTGGATACAAGTTTTGTGTACGAGCGGAAGGCCCCTCTTGCTCCTCTACTTGAGCTTCGGCTGGAGCCGTGGCCGCGGCAGTGCGCCTGCGCACTGTGGCCTCATTGTCTTCCGGCCTGACAAACATAGTCTCAGCCTCATCACCTTTCATCTTTCTATCTTTTGTCTTTTGGATTTGTTCTCTTCTCTCTTGTGAAGCTTTTAACCACATTTTAGCACAATCCAATTCTCTCTCTTTTCTTTTTCAGTCCATTTTTCTTTTTATCCACACTCTCTTCCAAAACATCAACTACTATCTTCCACACTTCAACTCTCAACTTCCCTTCTACTCCATACTTTTTCTTCCACTTTGGCATATATTGCATACAATTAAGAAATCTACTCGCCATGTACTTCTCATCTCCGTCAAGAGGTAGAGATTTACCGTTTTTATTTCCCATATTAATTCTAGTAGTTTTAGGTTATACAATTTATTTTTTCTCAAAAATATTATTATTATTATTATTATTTATTTATTTATTTGAGGATCCTCAATGCAGGTTTAAATTGACCTTTCAACAAATTACTAGCTTGTATTATTGCCGTGGATCAATGCTAGAACTGCTATTTAGTCAATTTATCCTACCAGTCACATACTCAATCACACAAGTTATCCCTGCCTACGCGAAGTCCTCCCTTTCTGCATGAAAAGGGAGCTGCTTCATCCAGTGAGGGGACTCTACAACACCCCCCACCTTCCCTGGGAACTAAAGACAACAGTCCTTGTCCCCAGCCCTGCCAACGCGAAGTCCTCCTTTTTACACAAAAAAAAAAAGAGCTGCTTCATCCAGTGAGGGGACTCTACAACACCCCCCACCTTCCCTGGAACTAAAGACAAAAGTCCTTGTCCCCAGCCCTGCCAACGCGAGGTTGTACTCTTTAGAATAGTGGTCGTCAAATAATGATCCACGGAGGTACTGAGATTTTATAACAGTTTGAGAACCACTGCTCCAAAAGAGACACCTCATCCAGAGGGGGACTCTACAACACCCCCTCCTTCCACAAAATTTACTTATTCCTGTGCACTTCTACCTTTTTACGCGTTTCACAAACAACAACACAATCACACAACTTCAGGCCCTTAACTTACTTGTCCCCTGGTTCGTTGCACTGCCGGGTCCCGTCAATCCACCTCTGTCAGACGAAGGCAGACCTAAGATGCTGGCCCAGCGAAGAATTTCCTTCCCAGGTCTTTCTTTACCAGGTCCGGCTAATGGACGCTGGCCCGTCGACGGTGTACAGCGCGTCGTCCTCCGTCAGCCAGATGATGGGTATGAGAGATCCCGGGTTTCGGCACCAAAATGTTAGAGATTTGCTCACTCAAACAATATTTTGCAAGAACCACACGGGAGACAAGCAAGTTCTTTTAGACACCTGCAGGTGGAGAGTTCACTCACTCCAGAATGAAGTCTGAACCCTCGTTCCTGCGATGGGATATTTATTAAGAGAAACAGAGTGGGGGTTTGGGTAAACTGGCTAAAGCCCTTGTCCTCTATTCTAAACATGTCAGGGGATGTTTTACGACCTTGTGATAAGGAGGACAAGGTAAGGTATTTATTACCTGTTGCATTCCAACATAATCCTATGATAAAGATAACCTGGAAAACCCTAACAGTAATAGTTATTTGAATAACTCTGAATGTTACGTCTGGCCCGTTCTCAGCTCTTCATTTGTGTTTTTTTCACGTTAGCATACCTATCGTTTAGCCTGTTGTTGCTCGTTCATGTCTGTTCTTGGTGTTGGATTTTGTCAAATAAATTTCCCCCAAAATGCGACTTGTACTCCGGAGCGACTTATATATGTTCTTTTTCACGTTATTGTGCATTTTATGGCTAATGCGACCTACTATATTCCGGAGCGACTTTTAGTCCGAAAATCACGGTGACCATATTTATGGATGGAGTGAAAGAGAACATGAAGTTAGGTGGGGTGAGAAAAGGGTGATAGGGTGAGAAGGAAACGGATGGTTCGCTGTGGCGACCCCTGAGAGGAAAAACCGAAAGGAAAATGTGTGTGTGTGTGTGTGTGTGTGTGTGTGTGTGTGTGTGTGTGTGTGTGTGTGTGTGTGTGTGTGTGTGCGTGCGTGCGTGCGTGCGTGCGTGCGTGCGTGCGTGCGTGCGTGCGTGCGTGCGTGCGTGTGCGTGCGCGTGCGTGTGTGTGCATGTGTGCGGGTGTATGTATATACGTAGCTAAAGTATACACACTGTAAATATGTTTTTAGAATGCTTTTATTATTATAACAACTTCTTTATAACAAGGTACAAGTGTACATACTGTAAATGTTTTTAGAACTCAAGCTGTATGCCATAATCAGCAATATTAAAATAATAAAAGGCTTGCAATATTTCAGATGATTTGTAGTGAATCCAGAATGTATGATATTTTTGCTTTTTTAATTGCATTACAGAAAATAAAGAGCTTCATCATAATATTCAAATTTTCTGAGACAGTCCTGTATACCCTGACCCTAATCTCCTTTAGCACTGATCTCAATTTCAAGGGCTTTCATTTCAGAAACTTCAGTCTTGGATACAGCCAGTTGTAAGTAATGTGTATTCCAGTCATTTGAAGTGAACTGAGTCTTTAGAATCAGTTTACTAAAAAGAATCGTTCAAAAGACTCGTTCAAAAGAATCGTTCACCGAATCGTTCGCCTTCCCAACACACACACACACTCACACGCGCGCACACACACAAGCGCACATACACACAAACTTTGCCCAAACTTTGCACTGGCTCGTCCTACTGCACATGTTGTGTACAAGTCGTCCACCCCCCCCAATCGACTGACTCGTCCTACTGCACATGTTGTGTACAAATCGTCGTCCGTCCACCCCCTATCCCCCCCCCCCCCCTCTAGACTGACTCGTCCTACTGCACATGTGTACAAATCGTCAAACAAACGTTCAAACTTCTGACTTCGACTTCGGACTGCCGCCCCCCTACCGCCCCCTTCGTCCTCACCGCCCCCCCAGATCTTTCCATCGCCCCCAGGGGGGCGGTACCGCCCACTTTGGGAGCCACTGATCTAAAGCATCCATCCATCCATCTTCTTCCGCTTATCCGGGGTCGGGTCGCGGGGGCAGCAGCTTTAGGAGGGACTCCCAGACTTCCCAGCCACTTCATCCAGCTCATCCCGGGGGATCCCAAGGCGTTCCCAGGCCAGCTCTCCAGCGCATCCTGGGTCGTCCCCGGGGTCTCCTACCGGTGGGACATGCCCGGAACACCTCCCCAGGGAGGCGTCAAGGAGGCATCCTGATAAGATGCCCGAGCCACCTCATCTGTCTCCTCTCAACGTGGAGGAGTAGCGACTCTACTCCGAGTCTCTCCCGGATGACCGAGCTTCTCACCCTATCTCTAAGGGAGAGCCCGGACATCCTGCGGAGAAAACTCATTTCGGCCGCTTGTATCCGGGATCCCGATCTTTCGGTCACGACCCATAGCTCGTGACCATAGGTGAGGGTAGGAGCGTAAATCGACCGGTAAATTGAGAGCTTTGCCTTTTGGCTCAGCTCTCTCTTCACAACGGACCGGTACAGGGTCCGCATTACTGCCGACGCTGCACCGATCCGCCTGTCGATCCATCCTCCCCTCACTCGTGATCAAGACTCCAAGATACTTGAACTCCTCCACTTCGGGCAGGATCTCATCCCCGATCCGGAGAGGGCATTCCACCTTTTTCCGATCGAGGACCATGGATTCGGATTTGGAGGTGCTGACCCTTATCCCGACCGCTTCACACTCGGCTGGGAACCGTTCCAGCGAGAAGTGGAGATCACGGCCTGAAGAAGCCAACAGCACCACGTCATCTGCAAAAAGCAGAGACGCGATGCTGAGGTCCCCAAACCGGACCCCCTCAACGCCTCGGCTGCGCCTAGAAATTCGGTCCATAAAAATTATGAACAGAATCGGTGACAAAGGGCAGCCTTGGCGGAGTCCAACCCTCACTGGGAACGAATCTGACTTACTGCCGGAAATGCGGACCAGACTCTGGCATCGGTGATAAAGGGACCAAACCGCCCTTATCAGTTGGCTCGGCAGCCCGTACTCCCGAAGCACCCTCCACAGAACCTCCCGAGGGACACGGTCAAATGCCTTCTCCAAGTCCACAAAATACATGTGGACTGGTTGGGCGAACTCCCATGCACCCTCGAGGATCCTGCCGAGGGTGTAGAGCTGGTCCACTGTTCCACGGCCAGGACGAAAGCCACCCTGCTCCTCCTGAATCCGAGGTTTGACCACCCGACGAACCCTCCTCTCCAGCACCCCTGAATAGACCTTACCGGGGAGGCTGAGGAGTGTGATTCCCCTGTAATTGGAACACACCCTCCGGTCCCCCTTCTTAAAGAGGGGAACCACCACCCCAGTCTGCCAATCCAGAGGCACTGTCCCCAATGTCCACGCAATGTTGTAGAGGCGTGTCAGCCATGACAGCCCCACAACATCAGGAGCCTTGTAGAACTCCGGGCGGATCTCATCCACCCCCGGGGCCTTGCCACTGAGATTGGAGAATCCGCCTCAGAGTCTCCCGGCCCTGCTTCCTCAATGGAAGGCGTGTAGGTGGAATTGAGGAGGTATTCGAAATATTCTCCCCACGACGTCCCGAGTCGAGGTCAGCAGCACGCCATCCCCACTGTAAACAGTGTTGACGTTGCACTGCTTCCCCCTCCTGAGACGCCGGATGGTGGACCAGAATTTCCTCGAAGCCGTCCGGAAGTGATTCTCCATGGCCTCACCAAACTCCTCCCACGTCCGGGTTTTTGCCTCAGCAACCGCCGAAGCCGCGTTCCGCTTGGCCATCCGGTACCTGTCAGCTGCCTCCGGAGTCCCGCAGGCCAGAACGGCCCGATCGGACTCCTTCTTCAGCTTGACGGCATCCCTTACCGCCGGTGTCCACCAGCGGGTTTGGGGATTGCCGCCACGACAGGCACCAACGACCTTACGGCCACAGCTTCGGTCGGCCGCGTCAACAATGGAGGCGCGGAACATAGTCCACTCAGACTCAATGTCCCCCGCCTCCCCTGGGACGTGGGAAAAGCTCTGCCGGAGGTGGGAGTTGAAGCTCTTCCTGACAGGAGATTCTGCCAGACATTCCCAGCAGACCCTCACAGAGTGTTTGGGTCTGCCAGGTCGGACCGGCATCTTCCCCCACCATCGGAGCCAACCCACCACCAGGTTGTGATCAGTTGACAGCTCCGCCCTTCTCTTCACCCGAGTGTCCAAAACATGCGGCCACAAATCCGATGACACGACTACAAAGTCGATCATCGAACTGCGGCCTAGGGTGTCCTGGTGCCAAGTGCACACATGGACACCCAATCCGTGTCGAGCACAGAAGTCCAATAATAGGACACCGCTCGGGTTCAGATCGGGGGGGCCGTTCCTCCCGATCACGCCCTTCCAGGTCTCACTGTCATTGCCCACGTGAGCATTGAAGTCACCCAGTAGGACGATGGAGTCCCCAGAAGGAGCGCTCTCCAGCACTTCCTCCAGGTACTCCAAGAAGGGTGGGTACACTGAGCTGCCGTTTGGTGCAAGTCAAGTCAAGTCAAGTCAAGTTTATTTGTATAGCCCTAAATCACAAACAGTCTCAAAGGGCTTCTGACTGTTGTTTGTGCATAGACACAAACAACAGTCAGGACCCGTCCCCCCACCCGAAGGCGGAGGGAGGCTACCCTCTCGTTCACCGGGGTGAACCCCAATGTGCAGGCGCCCAGCTGGGGGGCAATAAATATACCCACACCTGCTCGACGCCTCTCACCGTGGGCAACTCCAGAGTGGAAGAGAGGGCTTATACTGGAACCCAAACTGTGCGTGGAGGCTAGTCCGACTATATCTAGTCGGAATTTTTCTGCCTCGCACACCAGCTCGGGCTCCTTTCCAGCCAGAGAGGTGACATTCCATGTCCCAAGAGCCAGCTTCTGCAGCCGGGGATCAGACCGCCAAGGTCCCTGCCTTTGGCCGCCGCCCAGCTCACACTGCACTTGACCCCTTTGGCCCCTCCCACAGGTGGTGAGCCCATGGGAAGGGGGACCCACGTTTCCTTTTCGGGCTGTGCCCGGCCGGGCCCCATGGGCGAAGGCCCGGACACCAGACGCTAGCTTTCGAGCCCCGCCTCCAGGCCTGGCTCCAGTGGTGGACCCCGGTGGCCCACGTCCGGGCGAGGGAAAACGAAGTCCATTTATTTTTCTCATCATAAGGGGCTTCTGTGAGCCGTGCTTTGTCTGGCCCCTCACCTAAGACCCGTTTGCCATGGGTGACCCTACCAGGGGCATGAAGCCCCCGACAACATGGCTCCTAGGATCATAGGGGCACGCAAAACCCTCCACCACCATAAGGTGACGACTCACGGAGGGGAGATCTAAAGCATTTGACACAATAAATCATGGCATTCTATGCAACATATTAGAGAGATATAGCACCAGAGGGTCTGGATTGGGTGAGGAGCTACTTAAGCAACAGGCAGCAATTTGTAAAAATTGGAGATCATGTATCTGACTTGCTGCCCATAACATGTGGAGTTCCTCAAGGGTCTGTCCTTTGTCCTAAACTGTTTATAATTTACATCAATGACTGATGTAATGTATCAAAAATAATTAAATGCATTTTATTTGCTGATGATACAAACATCTATTGCGCTGGGGACAATGTACAGCAGCTTATGGAAACAATCACAACAGAAATGAATATATTCAAAAGGTGGTTTAATGTAAACAAATTATCACTGAATTTGAGTAAAACAATATTCACATTATTCGGAAAATATAAATCGAACCCTCATTTGGAAGTGAAACTTGACAATGTTATTATACAAAGAGTTTCTGAAATAAAATTCCTGGGTGTGATCGTTAACAATAAAATCAGCTGGAAATCACATATTAATCATGTAAAAACAAAAATGTCAAAGATTATTGCAATTTTGAGGAAAGCAAGAAGCATCCTAGACTCCAGATCCCTACATATTCTCTATAATGCACTCATATTGCCATATTTGAGCTACTGTGTGGAGCACCTGTACACCTATAAGTCCAACCTACAGCCATTGTGCACATTACAAAAAAGAGCAATAAGAAAAAACAATAACAAGGAATATCGGGAGCATACAAACAAATAACAAATAATAATAATAATAATAATAATAAATAACACAAACTTTGAAATTCCAGGATCTGATCAAACACAAGACAGCTCAGATTATGTACAAAGCAAGATTTAACCTTCCAAGCGGGATACAAAATTTGTTTATGGAAAGTGTCCAATCCGCACTTATCAAATGTAAGTGACCCGACTCTCCGTTTAAAGAGTTAAAAACGCTCCTTGTTCCCTCTGCAACACGAAGGCGCTAAAACAGGGAGACGATAGTTTCCAAGTCGGGACAGGAAAAGATTCGCCCGAGCCTAACCGCCTCTAAGATATCAATTCCGACAGAATTAATCTATTCTTTTTAGGATGCCAATCCCTCTAAAGTCAACCGACGCCTGTGCCGTGTAACTACTTGGTCGAGACATGTTGAAGTGACCGTATCCTTTTTACAGCGGCTCTTTCCCCTATCGATTTGTAGCTCATGTAACTGCTCGGAAAACTTTAGGGGCGATTTTATCCATCCATCCATCCATCCATCCATCCATCCATCCATCCATCCATCCATCCATCCATCCATCCATCCATCCATCCATCCATCCATCCATCCATCCATCCATCCATCCATCCTCTTCCATCATTTTCTTCCAGTTATCCAGGGTCGGGTCGCGGGGGCAGCAGCTTCAGGAGGGACTCCCAGACTTCCCTCTCCCCAGCCACTTCATCCAGCTCATCCCAGGGGATCCCAAGGCGTTCCCAGGCCAGCTGAGAGACATAGTCTCTCCAGCGCGTTCTGGGTTGTCCACGGGGTCTCCTACTGGTGGGAAATGCCCGGAACACCTCCCCAGGGAGGCGTCCAGGAGGCATCCTGATGAAATGCCCGAGCCACCTCATCTGGCTCCTCTCAACGTGGAGGAGCAGCGGCTCTACTCCGAGTCTCTCCCGGATGACCGAGTTTCTCACCTTATCTCTAAGGGAGAGCCCGGACACCCTGCAGAGGAAACTCATTTTGGCCGCTTGTATCCGGGATCTCGTTTTTTCGGTCACAACCCATAGCTTGTGACCATAGGTGAGGGTAGGAGCGTAGATTGAGAGCTTTGCCTTTTGGCTCAGCTCTCTCTTCACCACGACGGACCGGTACAGAGTCCGCATTACTGCCGATGCTGCACCGATCCGCCTGTCGATCTTGCGCTCCATCCTGCCCTCACTCGTGAACAAGACCCTAACATACTTGAACTCCTCCACTTGGGGCAGGGTCTCATCCCCGATCCGGAGAGGGCATTCTACCCTTTTACGACCGAGGACCATGGACTCGGATTTGGAGGTGCTGACCCTCATCCTGACCGCTTCACACTCGGATGCGAACCGCTCCAGTGAGAGCTGGAGGTCATGGCTTGAAGAAGCTAAAAGCACCACGTCGTCTGCAAAAAGCAGAGGTCCCCAAACCGGACACCCTCAACGCCTCGGCTGCGCCTAAAAATTCTGTCCATAAAAGTTATGAACAGAATCCGCCAGAATCAGAATTGGCGGAGTCCAACCCTCACTGGGAACGAATCCGACTTACTGCCGGAAATGCGGACCCAAACTCTGGCATCGGTGATACAGGGACCGAACCGCCCTTATCAGTTGGCTCGGCGATTTTGGGGCGATTGTGTCAATAAAATGCAAAATTTTGAGGCCAATTGTGGCTTACGGTTGTACTACCCTGAGAACAGCCGCTCTCGTCCGATCTCAGAAGCTAAGCAGGATCTCGCCTAGTTGGATGGGAGACCGCCTGGGAATATCAGGTGCTGTTTTTTTTTTTTTTTTTCACTTCAATCGTTAAAGCAAATTTTTACAACTGCCATCACGTACAGCATTTGGAAACTGCAAGCCTAGTTTCAACTCCGACTTTGAAACTATAACCTGAGTTTGAAACCTATATTGTGTGGTGTCATCCATAGCATTGTAGTTCACATTTTTACCACTAGAGTAAGGCTTTGTCCACTGAATAAAGAGGCTGGCTCCCTGTGAACTCAAAGCAGCAGTCTTTATTTAAAAAAGAACCCAACACAACACATTGCGCTTCCATGTAGTGTTTTTCCCGTTTGCATGACATTTACTTTGATACAGCAAACAGCACGTCGCAACAGCAAATTGGTGCTACCACATAAAAAGCTGTCAATAACGTTTTATGATAGACCTGTTTCCATGAAACACCAAAAGTCTTGGAAGAAAGCCTGTTTCGGACCTGGTTGTGTCATGGATGGTAGACCGTGAGGGAATACCAGGTGCTGTAAGCCTTATTATTATCCTCACCGGGCACCCGTGAGGATATGTTCCCCCCCTGTAACTTGGTCTAGGAATGAGGGAACCTGTTCAAATTTGCCACACTACCTGAGCAGACCCCCAGGAAGACAGAAAAAAAAAACAGTTGGAGTCTAGGACTCACCGTTCTCAAAATAAGGGGGGGGAACATATCCTCACGGGCCACCCGTGAGGATATGTTCCCCCCCTGTAACTTGGGCTAGGAATGAGGGAACCTGTTCAAATTTGCCACACTACCTGAGCAGACCCCCAGGAAGACAGAAAAAAAACACCTGGAGTCTAGGACTCACCGTTCTCAAAATAAGGGGGGGAACATATCCTCACGGGCCACCCGTGAGGATATGTTCCCCCCCTGTAACTTGGGCCAGGAATGAGGGAACCTGTTCAAATTTGCCACACTACCTGAGCAGACCCCCAGGAAGACAGAAAAAAAACAGCTGGAGTCTAGGACTCACCGTTCTCAAAATAAGGGGGGGAACATATCCTCACGGGCCACCCGTGAGGATATGTTCCCCCCCTGTAACTTGGGCCAGGAATGAGGGAACCTGTTCAAATTTGCCACACGACCTGAGCAGACCCCCAGGAAGACAGAAAAAAAGCCAGTCGATGTCCAGGACTCACCGTTCTCAAAATGGGAGGGGGGCACAAATATTCACGCCTTGACATATTTTATAGCGTTCCTGTTACAATTTTTATCCCACCACCTTTCACTTTGCTTGGGACAAAAGGAGCCTTCAGAACTGAAATTTCTTCTCAATTATTCATTCAAATCAATTCACTCAAATCATTGTCGTTATGAAAGATTTGATCACAAAACGTGTGTGGCTTTTTCTTAAATGAACACGTTTGACATTGCTAGAGTGTCAGCTTTTAATTATATTGCGCTGTCATTTTAAAGCAAATTAATAAATGCAACAATATTAATTCGCTTTGAAAATACCTGAGTAATAAAATGGATGGATGAATGATGATTACAATTAAGAATAAAGTCTCCTTTGTAATATATACTCCTTGTAGCATGTAACGGTACCCAAAAGGAGGAGTTTCTTTGCATCGAGGTTTATGCAAAGAGCTCACGTAATTATATCGTTGCTTTTTGGTGAAGTGAGTGAGTGTTCCGTCTTTACGACTGGTCTTTGAATGCACCCCGCTTCAATGGCAGAACGCGGATGAATTTAAAGACATCAAATGAGAATAATCCTTTATAAAAATTAAAATTGACTGACGCAAACGTGAATTCTTCATGTTTTTATTGAAAACAACATAGTGCTGACGCCGTACGACGCCGTACGGCATCGGTTTTTCGCTTTCCAAACAAGGCGTGCGCGCTCCCGCGGCAGGGGGAACAAAATCTCACGGGGGAACCAAATCGAGCACAACACCGGTGCTGTGTGGAGTGGACTGACTCGAGCGGACCATCTCTTGTCTTGGCACACAAGACAGGCAAGTGAAACACCATCAGCGACTCCCATGAACATCCGAGTTGATGTGCACCAGAACTGGTAAACCTGTGGTTGATCCTGGGGTTTCAAGCAGCAAGATAAAAACAGGTAGCCTACTATGGATTTAAAAAACAGTTATGAGAAACTTCCCAAGTAGTCGCATTTCGCCCCTAAAATATGAGACAGGGTGAGTAAAATTTCCATCTACTCGCTAAAGCGCATTGGGTGGATCTATTAGTGTATGTAGTTAACTGTTTTTTTTTTTTTTTTTTTTTTTTGTACGACTGGTATATCTCTCCAGCTAGCGTTAAACGTTAAATTTAAATGTCTCTGATTGGTCAATTGGCCTTACGTGATCAGCTATTTACCTCCTTGACGGAATGTTTCCGATTGTGCATGTTTGTATACTATTTTCTATATAGTGCACTGTTAAGGGGTTACGCCATTTTGTAGGGGTGTGCCAATGTTACTGCAGTCAACCAGCCGTGTTTTATTTCCTCGTGGTCGAGCCAGGCGCTCGTATTATAAGCTTTACTGTAAAAGAGCGAGGTGAAGCAAGGTGTGCTCATATTATAAGCTTTGCGGGAAAAGACCGAGGAAAAAACAGAACAGCGTTATACCACGTAAACTTTCTAAGAGAGCGAAGGAAAAGCTGGCCGGACAACGTTAGCCTCGGCGACTCGCGAGCATTCGCCCGCCTGCCGCGACGGCATCTTGCGGAAATTGGCTTCCCCCTGTTAACCTAACTAACTGGCAGCAGTGATGCGACAACATCCGCTTTATTTTCGGCAGCATTTTGGCGCTACTTTCCTAACATCATTTCCACTTGTTAACTTACGCGGAGAACTAAGTGTTTTTACACCGCCACAATGAGATTGGGTTTTCATCACTTGTAGTAGCTGTTAATGGCTAGGGACTTGTTCTTGTTCTGGGACTTCCAGATCCAGACAGACAGAATGGTAATGGCGAACCAACCGGACATTGTGGTGGTGGGCAAAGAGCAGAGGAAAGCCGTTGTGGTTGACATAGCCATCCCAAATGATGGTAACATTAGGAAAAAGGAACATGAGAAACTTGAGAAATATCAAGGGCTCAGAGAAGAGCTGGAGAAGACCTGGAGAGTTAAGACTTCAGTGGTACCTGTGGTCATTGGAGCACTAGGGGCAGTAACCCCCAAACTGGAGGAGTGGCTGAAACAGATCCCAGGAAAAACATCTGACATCTCAGTCCAGAAAAGTGCAGTACTAGGAACAGCAAAGATACTGCGTAGAACCGTCAAGCTCCCAGGCCTCTGGTAGAGGACCCGAGCTTGAAGGGAAAAAGAGACCACCCACGGGGGGTGAGGAAAAGTTTTTTTTTTTTTTTTTTTTTCATATAATGTATGTGTGTGTATATATATATATATATATATATATATATATATATATATATATATATATATATATATATATATATATATATATATATATGTGTGTGTGATGGCCTCCTGTGAAGCGAATCCCATTGTTCACTGGTCAAATCATAAAATTCCATGATTCAAATAACATTTTTATCAATCGTCCACCAAGCAAAGTGTCTGATCACGTTATCTGTTACATGATGTGTTATTATTAGTGTATCGTTACTGTCTATGTCCATGTATTTTGTTGTTTTTAATGCCCGTTTACGTGTAAATAAGCAGCCTTATTCCCTTTTTATCAAAACTCCTCAGTTATGTCAGCCCCAGCACCCAAATATCCTTCCATCCCTTTTGTTCCAAACTCCACCAACTTCCGTAATACTTTAGCAGTCTTTAGCAAGGTGTTCAGTTTGGTATTGGAGACTTCATGTGGCTCGTGCAAGTCTTTCGCATTCTTTCACCTTAGATTCTCATGATGATGATGATTCAGGGCTGGACCAAGCGGCACTCCCAAATGAGTCCATTTTGTCTTTGTTCTTTTATTTCTTTTTTCTTTCAGTCCCTCTTCATAGGGTCTGCAACTGTGTTTATCGTATTTTCCGCACCAAAAGGCGTTTCGGGTTAAAAGGCGCAGACTCAATTGCGGGGTCTATTTTGTATTTCATCCACACAGGGCGCACTGCATTATAGGACGCATGCATGCCATGACTTACGGTAAACAAAAAAAGTCACGGGAACAAGACAGTGAGTTCGGTTGTACTTTATTCTACTGTTTAACCATGTGCTCTGCTGTACTGACATTATTGTTAATTGATACTCGTACACAAATCCGTCCAAGTCCTCATCTTCTGTATCCAAATTAAACAGTTGGGGAAGTTCGCCATTAAACATGCCAAGTTCCCTCTCGTCATTGTCTCGTCGGCGTTACGTCGGTCTTCTGCAATGATCCTGGCTTTCCAGAAAGCTCTAATTGTACCTCGTAAGCATATCTCTTTGTCTATGCCAGGGTTCGTCAACCCAAAATGTTCAAAGAGCCATATTGGCCCAAAAATAGCAAAAACATACCTGTCTGGAGCCGCAAAAATCTAAAAGCCTTTTATAATGCAACATAGACTGTCAATACATGCATTTTATGCCTACTATTAAAATTATATTTAAAAAAAATAGTGGTATCAATTAGAGATGCACCGATCCGATATCTGGATCGGATATCGGCCCCGATATCAACAAAATAGATGGATCGGGTATCGGAAAATGCAGCCGATCTGTGAGCCGATCTGTTAGCTTATGGGCTTGTAAATATAAATTGACGATCGAAACAACGAAAAAGAAGCTGTTGCTCTGAAAAAATATAATTATAAATTTGCCGCGCAGACGAGTTTGACTGCACCGAGCCGCCAGCCGGAAGTGACGTCTCATGACGTCTCAAGTTGTACGCGTTAAGCTTCAGTGAATGTAAACAAAGAGAAGAGGGGCGAGCGCGGAGACGTCGGGCCAGGTTTGCGGCCAACCCAGCTCGCCTAGCCGTGCCTTCCATTCTCCTGGCGTACGTTCGTTCGCGGGACGACAAGATGGGTTGCGTTCGCCTGATAGGTTCCACGAACCGGACAGTGCGTGCCTGCTGTGTGCTCGTGTTCACAGTGGCCTGGTTGACTGTCATCTTTCCGGACTCTGCTGTGCATAGGGAGCAGCTAGCGTGCTATCACTCTTATTGTTCATCTTCTTGTTTTAATTGTGTGAAGGCGATGGCCATACCATATTCACCTCCTTCACCCCCACTTCCAGTGTGGCGGCCATCTTGGATTGACTCTGAAGTGCCCCCAATGAACCCAGAATGAACCGGAAGTGCCCCATATCAAACCGCAAGTAACCTTAGGTAAACAGGAAGTGACCTTAGGTGAACCGGAAGTGACCCCAAATCAAACCGGAAGTGACATTTTTAAACCGAAAGTGACATTTTTAAACCGGAAGTGACCCCAAATAAACCGGAAGTGACCTCAGCTGTACCGGAAGTGCCTCTAATCAAACCGGAAGTGACCCAAATCAAACTAGAAGTGACCTTACTTCAACATTAAGTGCCCTAAATAGCTACATTTTAGCTAACTTTTCCAACTGGGTGATCGGCAGCAAGTTTAGCATGCTTTAGCTGAAAATGTTGCTCCAAATTCCTCTTCTTGTTATTTGACAACTTCTCATTGCAAATCAAACATGCAGGCAATGCTTCAGCATTGGCAATGAAAGCAAATAGTTCAGTCCATTCTTTCTTAAACCCTCTGTTCTCATCAGCAATCTTTCTCTTTTTGCCTTTTGAATCGATGGCCCATCACTCACACTCCTGTTTGTTTACAACTTGCCCGTGCTGTGTCGTAGGCCATGACGCAATTTTGCCATTTGACGCCATTCTTAAATTTGGTATTTTTAATATATTTACAACTACATACATTTTTACAGCATAAGAATGGTTGTGTCACGATTACCATATAAAAAACATATTTAAAAAAAACCAACAAAAAACAACAACATATTTTTACATTTTCACGCATTTTTGCAAAAATTTCAGGGAGCCGCTAGGGGAGTGCTAAAGAGCCGCATGCTTTTTCTTTACACAAACAATAGTATTTATTTATCAACGGGGCGAAGGTAACTAGTCTACATGTTACGTGAAGTCCTCTGATTTGTTTACCGCCCCGATTACGTAAAACGTAATGTTTAAAGTGTAAACGTGTCACGGCTCTGCTCTTGGCGTGCTGACGTGCCCCTGCAGCCTAGCGTGAGGGTATCCCGCACATTTCCCAGAGGCACGCGCTAATAGTGCTCATTGCCGGCCGCTGTCCCAAATCCTGGACGGCAGTGCTTTTTTCCTACGTGCGCGCTTGTCCTCAGTGCACGCCCCACGCTATCAGCTATCAGCACGGGGTGCATTTTTCCTTCGTGTGTGGCTGTCCGCACGACTTTTTTATAATTCTATTTATAAAACACTTTATTATGCTTTAGCTTTATTATACTTACAACACTTTTTGAAACTTATTGTATCTTTAAATACTTTTTAAATAGCTTTAAAAAGCTTTCTATGCCCTTCTGCTTTGATGACCCACGACTCGGGCTCGCTGACCGACTTGTCAGCTTGCCGGCATTCCAGACCTCCTTAACCATTCCCAAATATAGAGCCCATGTTGCATTTGGTTGTCCTGCCTCGTTTGTGACAACAAAACGAAGCGCAAACCACCAAATTTGACTGTGGGTAGCAAGTTTGTCATGGAATGCTGTGTTCTTCTTCCTCCATGCATACCGCCCCTTCTTATGTCCAAATCACAAAATTTTAGTTTCATCAGTCCACAGCAGAAAAGGCTTCTGCCGCATTATTCTCCCACACAGCATCTGCTTGTGCAAAGTGCGCTGAATAGTTGAACGATGCACAGTGTCACCATCAGTACGGAGATCATGTTGTTGGGCTTTGGAGCTGCTCTGTGGGTTGACTTTGACTGTTCTCACCATCCTTCGCCTCTGCTTATCTGAGATTTTACTTGGTCTGCCACTCCGGGCCTTAACTAGAACTGTCCCTGTGGTCTTCCATTTCTTCACTATGTTCCTCACAGTGCAAACTGGCAGCTGAAATCTCTGCGCTAGTTTTTTTTATCCTTCCCCTAAACTATGACGTTGAACACTCTTTGTTTTCAGGTCATTTGCCAGTTGTTTTGTGGCTCCCATGTTGCCACTATTCAGAGAAGATGCAAAGAGGAGAACAACTTGCAACTGGCCACCTTAAATACCTGTAACTGGAGAGATTTTGTAGAGAAGAATGGTCAAAATACCTTCAACCAGAATCCAGACTCTCATTGGAAGCTATAGGAAGGGTATAGAGAACGTTATTTCTGCAAAAGGAAGATGTATCTGTTGGGGTGCCCAAATTTATGCACCTGCCTACTTTTGTTCAAGTAATTATTGCACACTTTCTGTAAATCCTATAAACTCCATTTCACTTCTCAAAGGTCACTGTGTTTGTCTGCTATATGACGCATCCATCCATCCATCCATCCATCCATCCATCCATCCATCCATCCATCCATCCATCCATCCATCCATCCATCCATCCATCCATCCATCTTCCGCTTTCTGGGGTCGGGTCGCGGGGGCAGCAGCTTTAGGAGGGACTCCTAGACTTCCCTGTCCCCAGCCACTTCGTCCAGCTCATCCAGGGGGATCTCAAGTCTTTCCCAGGCCAGCTGAGAGACATAGTCTCTCCAGCGTGTCCTGGGTTGTCCACGGGGTCGCCTGTCGGTGGGACATGCCCGGAACACCTCCCCAAGGAGGTGTCCAGGAGGCATCCTGGTAAGATGCCCGAGCCGCCTCATCTGGCTCCTCTCAACGTGGAGGAGCAGCGGCTCTTCTCCGAGTCTCTCCCGGATGACCGAGCTTCTCACCCTATCTCTAAGGCAGAGCCCGGACACCCTGCGGAGGAAACTCATTTCGGCCGCTTTTATCCAGGATCTTTTTAATTCGGTCATAACCTATAGCTTGTGACCATAGGTGAGGGTAGAATAGAATAGATGTTTATTGTCATTGTCACATGTACAACGGAATTAAAAGTGCCAACCGATCAGTGCATCGGCTAAAATAAAAAATACAAGCTAAAAGTCTATACAAACTAAAAACCACACAAAAGATCATACACAAACAAGTGACATGTGATTGCACCCCCCCATATTTTTGTTAAAAAAAGACATGCAATTGCACACCACCATATTGCTAATTGCTAGTTAAAATGTAGACATGTAAATGTAAACATGTAGATTACAGCTGTTTTTCTGCTCGTTAAAGCAGATGATCTTTTTTTTTGCGGCATTTAGTGTGACTACCGCTGTAGGGTAAAAGCTGTTGGCGAATCTTATCAGTTGGTTCGGCACCCCGTACTCCCGAAGCACCCTCCACAGAACTTCCCGAGTGACACGGTTGAACGCCTTCACCAAGTCCACAAAATATATGTGGACTGGTTGAGCAAACTCCCATGCACCCTTGAAAATCCTGCTGTGTGTATAGAGCTGGTCCACTGTTATACAGCCAGGACGAAAACCACACTGCTCCTCCTGAATCTGAGATTCGACCTCCCGACGGACCCTCCTCTCCAGCACGCCTGAATAGACCTTACCAGGGAGGCTGAGGAGTGTGACTCCTCTGTAGTTGGAACACACCCTCCGGTCCCCCTTCTTAAAGAGGGAAACCACCACCCTAGTCTGCCAATCCAGAGGCACCGTCCCGGATGTCCAAGCAATGCTGCAGAGGCGTGTCAGCCATGACAGCCCCACAACATCCAGAGCCTTTAAAAACTCCGGGCGGATCTCATCCACCCCTTGGGCCTTGCCCCCGAGGAGTTTTTTAACTACCTCAGTGACTTCCACCCCAGAGTTTGGAGAGTCCACCTCAGAGTCTCCAGGTCCTGCTTCCACAATGGAAGGCGTGTCGGTGGAATTGAGGAGGTCTTCAAAGTATTCTCCCCACCGACTCACGACGTCCCAAGTCAAGGTCAGCAGCACGCCATCCCCACTGTAAACAGTATTGACGTTGCACTGCTTCCCCCTCCTGAGACGCCGGATAGTGGACCAGAATTTCCTCGAAGCCGTCCGGAAGCCATTCTCTATGGCCTCACCAAACTCCTCCCACGCCCGGGTTTTTGCCTCAGCAACCGCCTCAGAGTCTCCAGGCCCTGCTTCCACAATGGAAGGTGTGTCGGTGAAATTGAGGAGGTCTTCAAAGTATTCTCCCCACCGACTCACAACGTCCTGAGTCGAGGTCAGCAGCACGCCATCCCCACTGTAAGCAGTGTTGACGATGCACTGCTTCCCCCTCCTGATGGTGGACCAGAAAAAGTCATTCTCCATGGTCTCACCAAATTCCTCCCACGCTCGGGTTTTTGCCTCAGCAAACGCGGAAGCCGCGTTCCGCTTGGCTATCCAGTACCCGTCGGCTGCCTCCGGAGTCCCACTGGCCAAAACGGCCCGATAGGACTCCTTCAGCTTGACGGCATCCCATACCGCCGGTGTCCACCAGCGGGTTCGGGGATTGCCGCCACGACAGGCACCGACCACCTTACGGCTACAGCTCTGGTCGGCTGCCTCAACAATGGAGCCACGGAACATGGTCCACTCAGACTCAATGTCCCCCGCCTCCTCCGAGACGTGGGAAAAGCTCTGCCGGAGGTGGGAGTTGAAGCTCTTCCTGACAGGGGTTTCTGCCAGACGGTCCCAGCAGACCCTCACAGTACATTTGGGTCTGCCAAGTCGGACCAGCATCTTCCCCCACCATCGGAGCCAACCCACCACCAGGTGGTGATCAGTTGACAGCTCCACCCCTCTCTTCACCTGAGTGTCCAAAACATGCGGCCGCAAATCCGATGACACGACTACAAAGTCGATCATCGAACTGCAGCCTGGTGTCCTGGTGCCAAGTGCACACATGGGCACCCTTATGTTTGAACAATGTGTTCATTATTGACAATCCGTGTCGAACACAGATGTCCAGTAATAGAACACTGCTCGTGTTCAGATTGGGGGGGGGGGCGTTCCTCACCATCATTGAGACGCCCCACCACTCCGAATTAGGGGTCCAGCACTCTCTGCAACTTGCAGTGGCTGAGGTGAATCCAACTGGGCCGTACAGCGATCTTCACTGCGGTAGTCAGCAAGACTTGGAATGGTCCCTCCCATCGTGGCTGGCCCAGTTCTTTCTTTTGATGACCTTGATGTTGACCCAGTCTCCTGGATTGATGGGGTTGTCGACCTGTGAGGAGGAAAGATCAGGCATTTGAAATTTGTCTTTGACACAGTTTGAGCGTCCTGATTATATAATCTGCCAAGGACTGCTCTTCATCTGTTGTTTGCAACTCTCATAGTCAATTGTAGTGCCCATTTAACTGGCAAATAGGAGTGTTTGCGGGAAGAGTTTGAACACTTCCTAATGATTCCCTCTAACCAAAGACTACTTATGACAGGGGCTTTCCCATTTATTGCCTCCTGGTTTAAAAGAGATTGTCTTATCCATGCCTTCTTTCTCCTCACACGCCCGCACCCACACAGGGTGTGCGCGCACACACACACACACACACACACACACACACACACATCTGCACGCACACATACACATAACGGCATACAAAGTTCAGACGAACGAAAACAGACTGTCACAACTTTACAGAGATTACGCACGAACACAGAACACACAGACAAAGGGATTCTAATCCATCTCTCATGTAGCTTCTTTTGATAGAATCTCCTATTGGTAACTGTATAGCAGACGTTTTAGCATATAATCCCATACTCTGCTCTCTCGCTTCTACTTTTTCATGTCGGTGCAGTCGTAGGTGGCCCCTATTGCAGTCATTGGCTTGTTAACTGTCGCCTTGTGCGACTCCTATGCATGTTTGTGTGAAAGTCAAAAATTGAACGTACCTAACTTTCTGACCATCGAACCGCCACTGTGGTACAAAAAACCTTACAATTGTATTGAGTAGGTACATTGAGCAACCTAGCTTCCTCCTGACTGCCAAATGTCCTGTTCTAAAATTTATATAACTCGACCTCTACTTCTTAAGCCTGATGAGCCAAAATATCAGATCTTGCTCTTGTTTCCTACCGTTTAAGCCTATTTGTTTTATCCAAATCCGTTCAATCTCTGATTATAATGCTTTTATCTGTAGCGCTATGTATTATTTAAATTTTATTTTATTTTTTATCAAATCTCCTCAGTTCTGTTAAACTCAGTGCACAATGAACCTCCCTTCCACTTTGAACCAAGCTCCACCAAGTTTGGTAACGCCGTAGCAAGGAGTGCGATTTGGTCGTCGGACACTCCAAGTCCATATCTTTTTGCTGCACTTCACCCTCTTAAGTTGGTGTTCTTTTGTTGTTGCTTCAGAGCGACCCCATCCATCACTCTTGAATGAGTCCATTGTTCAAATGAGTCCATTTTCATCATTGTGAGTTCCTCCGCTTTTCACTGTCTTTTCCGTCCCCGAGGATGTTGTATTTCCTCCGGAGTGGACTTGTACCCCTCCAAGCACAACAGCAGTCTTTTCTTGTCCTTCGCCAAAGGTCAAAGGTGCTTCAGAGCCAGGCACCATTTTGTAGTTGTTCACGGCTGCAGGCGAAGTCTCGGATTGGGTTTCAGGGACCCTGACACTGAGAATGACAGGCTGGGACATATACTTGTAAGACTATCTCCAAATGTAGCTGCTGCCATCAATTTGCTAGTAACGTTTGTTTACCGAACTTCAAATTCTCCTAATAACAGCGGTCTCGTTTTTATATTGTAAATCCTGCAACTCATCCTATTTTTTGAGCTACATTTTATCTATAGTTCCAATTTAATGGGACAGTATGTTGTCTTCAGTATCATTGAAAATTAACTCATCAAGGTCTGCGTTCCACATCTAGCCCTGATATATGTCTTGACCTCTTAAATTTTATTAACTGTGTCATGCTTGCTCAAAAATGTGACTTCGAATATGGTGCTGTGAATTCTCAGTCTCTCCAATCAAATTGGATCCTACTTCTTAGTTCTTATCTTTGTCTTGTTCCTGTTAGTCTGCAATTGTCCAAATCAAAAATGTTTTCTTTTAACTGTCTTTCTTTCGAACCTCTAAATCTCTCGTGTTGCTAACCTATCTACACCAGAAAACGATTTAAAGGGTCTTAAAGAAAAGACCAACAGATTACTCCCAATACGTATCTCCTCATTATTTATGAGAAAACACTCCTTTCCTCACTTGGGTGGGTGCACACGGGGCTGCTGGACGATCTATGACCCCACAGTCAGCCTCCTCAACTCAACACAGTGCATCTCTTGTCAGTTGTTAATGGAAACCAGACGTGTCTCGTGCCAATTAGTCTACGTTCATGGACCAAGGCCCAAACAATTCCTCACGAACCTGACCCAAAACATGACCCGGTCACACTTACGCTTACTAGTGAGATATACATTGCATGATACCAGAACAAAAAAATTACCACAGTATAACACCAAATGTATTCGAAAATTCATTGTCATAAAGTGTTGTATCTTCCACTATCTGTCCTACTCACTCCCTCCTTCCGAGGCTTGGCAACGCCCATGCCTCACACCTTGACAAACCTTCTGGGAGAATGTGTTCTTTACTACATATGATTCCATCATCATTTAATTTGACTTTCTTTCCAAAACGCTTCTCAATTTCTCAATTCACACATCTTCTACATGTGTTACTGGTTCTCCAGTTTTTTCTCGAGTTAATTATCAATCCAAAAGCTACGTGTTTCTTTGTAGTGTTCAACCTGCTCAAAATCACTCATCAAAGTCGCTCTACTAATTTTCCATAGTATTCGCCAACGACTTCAACCATTCAACCTTTCATTCAGGTAATCATTCATCAATGCTCATCAAATGCATCTCACACAGTCTCGTAAAAGGAGTCTTCCTATCACATTGGTCCCAATTCATCCAAGCTCACCACACAACATTCATATATCATTTTCAACTCAAGGTTCCTGGTAGAACAATCCACCAATTCAAAAAAAAAACGTAACTAAAAAAAACTACTGGCAAATTAATCTGAATTTTTTCTTTGTTTTTAAATTTGAAGAACTCAATCCCTCAGATGTAGCTTACATTTAGAATTTTGTATAATCTTATAACACAACCAATCAATTATTCCCATCAAATGTAGCGTTGCAAAATATTAAATTCACAATTTAGCGTCTTCCAATTCCTGAAAGCATGTTCTGTTGTTTTGTTTACTTCGAATTTCTCATGAGGGCTCGACACTAACATGCACTAGTGCGGATTAGTTTCTGCTCGCAAACAGATTTCTCTCTTTTCCTCTCATTTTTATCTGTCCAAATTGTTTCTGTTCTGCGGTGTAAATTGAATAGACAACAGTCTAGCAAATTTCTTGATAATAAAAGTTTAGCAAATCTTCATCATTTTAACACATACGCACACACATGCACAGCTCTCGCGTGCGAAAGGTAGGTCCCAGCACGAATGATTCGTCACAGGTTGGCCATATCCTGCGGTCGATCATGAGCTGGTCCCTCCCACGCACACGAGGACAGCACATTCAATTTTTTTTTTTTTTTTAAATTTATCTTCTAGAAGCAAGTTGTATTTCTTTACCACTTGATTTGCATATTTTAACTTTAGTGTACACACACAATTTGATCTCTAGTCATTTGTCATTGGGCATACAAACAGCATTGTCATACTTCTTGGATGGACAGGAGCTCTATCTAATAATCTAAAGAGTTTTTTTGATAACCTGACAATGACATGTTTTGCTTTCATATGGGAGAGGTTTCAGATCTTTTAAATTTTGATACATGATTTGCATAGGAGCGGAAGCTCCTCTTGCCCCTTTTGCTTGAGCCGCTGCTTGAGCTGCGGCCTTGTACCTGCTCACAGGGGCCTTATTGTCCTGGTCTGACAAACACTTGTGACCTCATCAGTTTTCATTTTTCTATGTTTTGTCTCTTGAATTTGTCCTCATCTCTTTGTGAAGATTTCAACCACACTAGCACTTCTACCACTTCTTCCACATTTGAACTTTCAAGTTTCCTTGCACTCCATACATTTTCTTCCACTTTGGCATGTATTGCATACAATTAAGAAATCTACTTGCCCTGTACCTCTCATCTCAAAGAAGAGCAGAGCAAGAGATTTACTGTTCTTATTTCCCATCTTAATTTTAGTAGATTAAGGTTTCACAATTTTTTTTCAATTTTTTTTTCTTTGAGGATCCTCAATGCAGGTTTAAATTGACCTTTCAACTAGCCTGTTTTATTGCCGTGGATCAATGCTAGAACTATTTAGTCAATTTATCCTACCAGTCACACACTCAATCACACAAACTCCAGCGCTTTTTAGGCTTTTATTATTTATTATTATTATTTATTTTTATTATTATTAATATTATATAGTGTGTTATTGGAGGTCTCGCATAATGTTGACAGTTGGTGGCGCGCCAGGGGCATGGTACTGCTATGTGAGACACGAGTGGGGGGGAAATAAAAAGTTGCTGAATAAAGAAGTTGCATTCGCGTTCATCTCTACTCCGTATAAACACAACATGGTGTCAGAAGTGCTGTGAAACAGTCACCCACACGGAGAAACGTCCACCGCGGAGGGAAACAACGAGACGGGTGAGGAAGAACAAATGAGTAACGGAGAAGACGAGCGGAGTAGGGAAGGAGCTAGAATGATGGCTAACACACCCAGCGCTACGTTTAGCATTCAACCACCGGAGCCCTTTGATTTTTCCAAGCCGCACGAGTGGATAAAGTGGATAAGGAGATATGAGAGATTCCGTCAGGCAAGCAACTTAACAGCAAGCTCTGAAGAACATCAGGTGATATACTTGATATACTGTATGGGAGACGAAGCAGATGACATTTTGAGAGGCTTGAAGTTCACTGAAGCAGACCAGCGTGACTACATTAAAGTGAGAGATGGTTTCCACTCGTTCTTTATAGTGAAAAAGAACATTGTTTATGAACGAGCACGCTTTAATATGCGCAAACAGGAAGCAAATGAGACTGTTGATGCATTTGTCACCGCTCTGTATGCATTAGCTGAACACTAATTATGGGACATTGCATAATGAGATAATCAGGGACAGGATAGTGGTTGGACTGGCTGACACATGGCTCTCAGAACGCATGAAAGATTAGAATCTTGAAAATGCTATTAACATGGCAAGACAATCTGGGGAGATTAAAAAGCAGCAAAACACACTGAGGAGTGACGCCAGTGGTGTAAAGCAGATGGATGTTTGCTCTGTAGACAGAGTATGTAAAGGCCGAAAGCAAAAAGAAAAGCCAAGATTCAATAAGTTGAAAAGTAATGGAGCTAAGCCACTCAGCAATATAAACCAAAAAGGCTCCTAGTGCTACAAATGTGGTGGCGCACCTCACCCTAAGCACGAGTGCCCTGCCAACGATGCCAAGTGCCACACGTGTGGGGAAAAAAGGTCACTACCAGCGTGTGTGTCGTGCAGGTAAAGCTATGCACGGTATAGAGGAAGAGGAGGAAAGCTTCTTCCTGGGCTCAGTGACATCAGATAGCCATACATGGACTGCTGATATAACCATAATAGATAGAAATGTCACCTTCAAACTCGATACTGGTGTGGATGTTACTGCTGTATCACAGACTGAGTTTAAAAACATCTTTTCCAACACAAAGCAGCCTGTTCTCAAAAAGCCAGAAACACCCTTTTTGGGTCCAGGACGAATTCCACTGGACGTGTCAGGGTTCACCAGACTGCAGCTGAGGAAAGGAGCCAAGCAGACCATGGAGAAGGTTTATGTTGTTCAAAACCTGAGCACGCCATTGCTTGGGTTGCCAGCCGTTAAAGCCCTTGGCTTGCTCATCCGAGTCGACAGCATAGACATGGAGACCCTCAAGGCAAGTTACCCCAAGTTGTGCAGCGGTTTGGGTAAGCTACAACAACCATACACCATAAAGCTCAAGCCAGGTGCCGTGCCATATTCAGTAAAAAAAAACCAGGAGGATTCCACTACGTCTGGTGGGTGAAGTCAAGAGAGAGCTCCAGCGCATGGAAGCTCTGGCCGTCATCAGCCGGGTGAAGGAGCCAACTGATTGGTGTGCCGGCATGGTGGTCGTGCCCAAAAAAGACCAAAAAGATGTGGTTGTGTGTGGATTTAACCAGCTTGAATGCGTATGTGTGCCGTGAAAAATACATTCTCCCATCTGTGGAACAAAGCCTGGGAACGCTTACTGGAGCAAAACTGTTCAGCAAATTGGATGCCAACATGGGCTTTTGGCAGATTCCATTAACGGAGGAGTCAGCCAAGTACACTACATTCATAACACCCTTCGGACAGTTCCACTTTAACCGTCTTCCATTTGGCATCGCTTCTGCGCCCGAACATTTCCAGTGCAGGATGGCGGAGCTCACAGAGGGGCTCAACGGTGTGGTTTGACACATCGATGATCTGTTGGTGTGGGGGCGGGAGCAGGAAGAGTATGACACTCGACTTAATGCCGTGCTACAAAGACTGGAAAAAGCAGGCATCACACTGAATGTGGACAAGTGTGAAATCTCTAAGAGCGAAGTAGTCTTCCTGGGCCATATCATCACAGCCGCAGGCATTCGCCCTGACCCAAGAAAGACAGAGGCCATCACAGACATGACAGAGTCCACAAATGTGAGTGAATTAAGGAGTTTTCTCGGCATGGTCAACCAGCTGGGAAGGTTTATTCCCCAGCTAGCTGAAAAAGATAAACCGCTCCGTGACCTCCTCTCGAAGAAAAACTGCTGGGACATGGACCAGGCAGAAGAGTTTGAAGACCCAAAGAAAGCTCTGTCCTCTCTTCCGGTGCTGGCTATGTATGACCCGGGCAGAGACACCAAAGTATCTGCTGATGCATCATCAGGGCGTTATTCTCCAGAAATGGGGGGAAGGATGGAAGCCTTTGGCTTACGCATCATAGTCACTCACTCCAACTGAGCAACAATACGCACAGGTGGAGAAGGAGGCTCTGGGCCTCACATGGGCCTGTGAACGGTTTCGGGATTTCCTCATCGGAAAGGAGTTTTGCCTGGAGACCGACCATAAACCCCTTCTCAGCCTGCTCGGAGCCCAAGCACTGGATCTTTTGCCACAGAGAATCCAGGGTTTCAAGATGAGGCTGATGCGCTACACATGCTCCATTGTGCACGTACCAGGAAAGTCGCTTTGGACAGCAGACACACTTTCACGTGCACTTGTAAAATCACGCATGTCCACTGATGACCAGGAGCTGATGGAGAGCACAAACATATATGTGACTGTGTCATTGAGAGTCTACCTGTCAGCTCATCATATACAGAAAACCTGAAAGAGCAATTGAAAACCGACAGTGTCTGCTCACGTGTCATGACCATGTGCACGGAAAGATGGCCAGCACATGCAAAACAGGAACCAGCGCTGAAAAACCTGGCCGGAGCGAGCTCCATTAACAGTGAAAGATGGCTTACTGCTGAAGGACACACGACTGGTAATACCCTCTGCAATGAGGAACAACGTGCTATTCAAATTACACGGTCACTTAGGTGTCGTGAAATGTAAAGCACGTGCACGTCAGTCTGTGTGGTGGCCGGGACTCAGCCAGCAAGTGAACGAAATGGTACTGAACTGCAGGACATGCATGCAAAAGCGACACAACCCAAAAGAGTCACTCATGCCATCAGGGTGCCCTGAAAGACTTTGGCAAAAGTTGGGGGCAGACCTTTTTGTCCAGGGAAGTAAAATATACTTGCTCGTGGTTGATTACTTCTCCAGGTACGTGGAGATTGCACAGTTATCTCGCACCAGGTCCACTGACGTCATCATTCATCTTAAGTCTATCTTTGCTCGGCATGGCATCCCTGAGATCCTGATGTCGGATAACGGGCCACAATTTTCTGGCTGAGACTTCACCTCCTTTGCAACCTTATATGGGTTCACGCACATCACAAGCAGCCCAGGATTTCCACAGAGTAATGGTGAAGCGGAAAGGGCAGTGCAGACTGTGAATAACCTCCTGAAAAAGGCAGAGGACCCTTACTGTCAGGGTTTTCCAGGTTATCTTTATCCTATGATTATGTTGGAATGCAACCTGTAATAAATAACCTAGCTAGATTAGTTTTATGCTTATGTTGGAATGCAACCTGTAATAAATAACCTAGCTGGATTAGTTTTATGCTTATGTTGGATTGCAATCTGTGATAAATAACCTAGCTTGTCCCATCCTACACAAAGTTGTAAAACACCCCTTGCTATGTTTTGACTAGAGGTCAAGGGCTTTCTCTATTCAGTCCACTTTTACCCCCACCCTGTTTCTCTTAATAAAAATGCTCTTGCAGGAGCCGAGAGTCAGACCTCCATTCGATCATTGCTGTACGCACAGCGACGAATGGACTCGCCACCTGCAGGTGTCTAAAAGGACTTACTTGTCTCCCGTGTGTTTCTTGCAAAATAAGTTGGAATGAGCAAAACTCTTAACATTTTGGTGCCGTGACCCGGATCCCTCATACCCGCTATCTGGCTGACGAAGAAGGACGTGCTGCATTGTCGACAAGTCAGCGTCCATTAGGAGGACCTGGAAGAGAAAGTCCTGGGAAGAGAATTCTTCGCTGGGCCAGCATCTTAGGTCTGCCTTCGTCTGACAGAGGTGGATTGATGGGATCCGGCAGTGCAATGAACCAGGGGACAAGTAAGTTGAAGGCCTGAAGTTGTGTGATTGTGTTGTTGTGAAACGCGTAAAACGTAGAGGTGCACGAGATACAGCTTGGGTTCAAGTACCAGTGGAAGAAACAGACTAAGAAAGGCAGAGCTTCCTTTTCGTTCATCGAAGAAGTGCGTAGACTCTTTGTCTGTTTTTCCGAGCTGAGGGATCTGGCGTGGGTTAGAGTCCCAGTGGAAGGAACGTGCTAAGAAACACAGAGCTTCTTTTTTGTTAATCAAAGAAGGGCGTAGATTTTTCTTTGTATGTTTTTTGGAGTTATAATAAAAATAATAATAATAAATATAATATTATATAATATAATACCACAAATTGTGTGCAGTAAATTGGTGGCTATGTGCGTGCAGTGAATGAATTATATATATTAATTGAGAAAAACTGCAGAATAGGCAATTTAAATCGCTTTTAGGGGAGCATGAAATATTCACAAAAATTCAGTATTTGTGGTTGGGTTTAATCTCTCATAAACTCCGAAGTCCACTTTAGAAGAGATGTTCAACAATTTTGTATTATGGTTTTTAAATGACTTCTGAGCCTAAGCAAATTGGCATTAATACAGATTTCCGTTTTTCTAAATCACTCTTGTTTATCATATTCTTGCAGCATTTTCAACTGAATTCCTGGCTCTGCCTGACTGTGGCCCGATGTTGATCCCTCATGAAGTCCAGAGTCCACTTTAGGAGATGTTCAACAATTTTGAGATGTATTAGTATGTTTTTTAAATTACTACTGAGCCTAAGCAAATTGGCATTAATACAGAGTACAGTTTTTTTCTAAATCATTATCTGTTTATCATATTCTTGCAGCATTTTCTCCTGAATTCCTGGGTCTGGCCTCACTATGGCTCAATGTTCTACAAAGCTTCAGCTGTACTTCATGGGTTTAAGACATGCAGTTCTTTCCTCTCATTTTCTACAAATTTTACCAAAGTCACGTGCACCTGTTTTAAACTCTTACTCCACCGACATTAAGGTGCGGTCCTACTTCCAGTACATTAAACATAAGATTATATCCCCTCCCAGTCCACCATACAACCATGTATGTCAGATAGGGGACCCAGTGTTACGATCAAAAGCTGTAACAATTGACCCTGCAGCTATTAAAGGACCTGAGGTTCAGAAGGTAATAAATACAATGGTCAAAGTTATGCGTAAATTTGAGTGTGTTGGAATTAGCGCTCCTCAGATCGGTGTGCCACTTAGAATCCTCGCCTTGGAGTACTCTCAGAAGTTGTTGGATGACAGTTCACCAGTGTCAAGAAAAGTTCGTGGACTCTCTGTCCAGCCATTGAGAATATTTGTCAACCCCCAAATGAGGGTACTGGATTGGCATATAGTGCTCTTTCAAGAAGCCTGTGAGAGCATTTGTGGCTTTTCTGCCACTGTTCCACGTTATCTGTCTGTGGAAGTATCAGGTACTCTATTTTAGATCTGTATGTTGTTGTCAATCTAATCTGCAAAAACTGAGAAAACAGATTCCTGTGTTTATTTACCACTAGGTTTGAATGAGAAAGGAGAAGATACAACTTGGCAGGTCAGCGGTTGGCCTGCTCGAATCCTCCAGCATGAAATGGACCACTTGGATGGAGTGCTTTACATTGATCACATGGATAGCAAAACTTTCATCAATGTCAACTGGCAGACATACAATCAATAGAAGAGACCTGATCGAGCCACCAAGTGTTTGAGGGTTATTCCGTGCCAAAGCGTATTTTGATTTTAATGCAACTTGGTGTAATTGTTGATAGTCATGGCTCAACATCGAATCTCAAAATTAAGGCGGTTAGAGCAAGGGTTGGGGGGTTACGGCCTGTCGAATTTGGATATTTCTGGCTAAAAGGTGTGTGGTACCCAACCTTTAAACCTGTATTATCTGAGGAAGTACTGGGACAATTGTCACAAAACAGGTATCATTAGAAAGAGAATTCAAAAAAAGGTTCAAAATTTGTGTTTTTCTGCAATTGTTGCGTATTTTAGTAACTTGACCCTTTCATCAATAATGAAATAGACCTTGTGGATCATGTGAACGTGACGAATCTTTTCATGAAATTTAATCCTGTTCTCTAAAATGTGAAAAGTTTCACCATTTAGCAACAATAAGGAATCAAAAGTATCCATACCTCATACCTCAATATATTTGAGGTATTTTGTACATGTAAATACTTGTAATATGATCATCGATCCACATCTTTGTTTCATTTTACGTCTGCTTTGATTGTTTGAGAGGAAAGTGTATGAAATGTAGAACTGCTCCTCCCATCTGTGGTCTCTTCTCAAGGTTTCTCATTACCCCTAGTAGGAGTTTTGAGTTTTGCCTTGCCCTCCTGGCAGTTTAAGATCAGGGGATGTTTAAGAATATTTGTCAATTTTCACATGTCCTGAGTGTTGTTAGTCACCTAAATGTTGAACAGAGGCTGTGATGTACCGAAGTCAAATTCCTTGTTTGGCATGCTCAAACATGGCGAATAAAAACTCTTGATATGGAATAACCTAATATATATCAGGTTACAGAAATAACCACAATTCACAGGGATCATTGGTTGTTTAAAACAAAGCAATACAACTTATGTACATTATTTACACAACTTATAGCTGGTTTAGGGTTTAATATTTCATATTTGATGGTGGGGACAAGCGGTATAGGAAATGGATGGATAGATGGATGTTTTGAGTTTTCCCTTGCCCTCCTGGGAGTTTAAGATCAGGGGATGTTTGAGAATATTTGTCAATTTTCGCACGTCCTGAGTGTTGTTAGTCACCTAAATGTTGAACAGAGGCTGAGATGTACCGAAGTCAAATTCCTTGTTTGGCATGCTCAAACATGGCCAATAAAAATTCTTGAATCTTCAACATTTAACAGGTCTCAACTGCTAATCATGTTAACAGGATTAGGCTTTTGACTTCTTGACTCATCTCCTACCGCCTAAGGACTGTTGGAATAGACTCCAGCCCGCCCACGAGAATAAGCGGTTCGGAAGATGAATGAATAAATGAATTTACTGTTTTCACTGTCTTAGTGGTGTTTTGTTGCTGCTGCAGCTGTTTGGAAGATTAAAGAATGATTAAATGTATTGGATTGTATTATTTCTGTTAAAATTTACATGTTGGAAACAATGTTTTTGAGAAAGTGTGAGATTGCATTTCAAGAAAGTCACATGATTCACAAGGTCAATGTCAAGTCACATTACTAATCAAAGGGTCAGCTCGAAATATCAAGGTTCAATAGTTGGCTGCTAAGCCCATTTGTGATAAAAAACTTAAAATTGTTGGGCCTAGCTCCCTTCTCCGATTTACCGAGTACTTGTCAACTTTGATGCGCATGCAGCAATTTGTCAGGCGCTTGCTGGAGCTTTGCAATCCAAAAGTTGAGATATTTTTCTGAATACTGAGGTATATCCTCTCTCACCCCCACACACACACACACATCAGATATATTTATATATGTGTGTATATATATATATATATATATATATATATATATATATATATATATATATATATATAATATATATATATATATATATACCCCATTCCTTCTATATATATATACTATATATATATAGAAGGAATGGGGTCGAAATACAAAAAGTCCTGCCTAGCTACAAAAAACCAGCTCAGTGGCCTAGTAGTAGAGTGTCCGCCCTGAGACTGGAAGGTTGTGGGTTCAAACCCCGGCCGGGTCATACCAAAGACTATAAAAAATGGGACCCATTGCCTCCCTGCTTGGTACTCAGCATTAAGGGTTGGAATTGGGGGGGTTAGATCACCAAATGATTCCCGAGCGCGGCACCGCTGCTGCTCACTGCTCCCCTCTCCCCCAGGGGATGGATCAAAATCACATGGGGATGGGTTAAACGCAGAGGAAAAATTTCACCACACCCAGATGTGTGTGTGACGATGATCATTGGGACTTTTTGACTTTAAAAACATATGCTCAAACCTCATTGAATAAAGTACATAAGCAGAAAAGTATATTCACATGTTAAATCAATAAAAGAAATAGTTTAAGCATATAATTATACCTACACACCAAATCAATAAAGAAGACATAACTAGACATTTTTGATAAGTGGTAATGAGAAAGGTTTTTATAACTTTATGATCTGATATATATTTCTGAGCACTTTGAAATAAATGTTTTTTGATATATTGCCTGAATAGCTTAATGACCCTTAAGGAGCTGTTTAATGCATGCCTGATGATTTTCTAAACCACGGACACTGCCAAAGTTGTCTAAAAATGTTCAGTACTTGATTGTATCTTATGTTTTGACGAATGGTAGACGCCAGTTTTTGATTATTACTGAACGTTCTGGACAGAGGGAAATAGTTTGCCTAACAAAGAAAAGATATGGTTGAAAGCATGATTAAACTAAGAATATGATGACGTAAGCAAGTACATGGAGTATCAAAAGAACAAACAAACAAAAACATGGTAAGTGGTGAGTACAAACTTTGCATAGTCAGGGAACATTAATAAATTGATGATGTCACAGCCAAAAGCTCACATAATTCCGTACAGAATGACAAAATTGAAAGAATGATGAATGGATGAGATGCGACAGTGCATGTGCAAGAATGGAGAATGTTTACAGGAAGGTCACTTGGAGATAAAACCAGCAGGTGCCAGAGGGAGACAGCCAAGCCAAAGATGATCGTCAAGGCTGAAAGACGGAAAGGAAAACAACAGCCCCCACACATCGAATCGCCCATAATCAGCACCCAACCCCTCGGAACCAGCTCTCACCGAACCAGCACCCACTCCCATGGAATCAGACTCTCCTGCGAACTTGCCCCACCCCAAAGACTCATCACCCATCAAACTCGGCCCACACTGGCATGTGCAACTGAATATAAACTGACCAAAGAACCTTGAACGTGGCCTTTTCTGAATGGAGACTTTCTGCTCTTGAAGGGCCCAGCGCTGTATTGTACTTTCCTGAAAACAGAGCCGGTGACGTGTTTTTCAAGAATTGTGATTGAACTCAACCAACCTGTGTAAGTCTAATTTCTGCTTCAGTGTCTGAGCATTTTCCTAAATCTGAAGAAATCAAACGAGCATGCGGTGAGTAAATTGGATAACAGGTGATTGGCAATGGCTTTTGCCGTGGGGCGCAGATAGCGCGCTCCCTAAATTGTGGACAAAATCCAACAATACGTCTTTTAGATGTCTATGCTATAGACGTCCACGGCATAGACGTCTATATTTATTACACCTTTAGACAATTTTTAGACGTATTTTAGCCGAGACTAGTGATGTGCATTCCAGTTGTTTTAGGTGAACTGAATCTTTAGAATCAGTTCACTCAAAAGATTCGTTCAAACGAATCGTTCAATGAATTCCCCACACACGCACACACTGATCCGGCTTTTTTTTTTTTTTTCCTTCCAACATCCAGTGGAAACAACCCATACACATCAAACAATACAACTACACAACCCCCCCCCCCCCCCCCCAATTATTTTATATAATAATAATTAGCTCGGGTAATTAACACATTTCTTTCTATAATACAACACCTACACATAGACGGCGGGCCGAACGCGATTTAAGTGAACTTGATTGATCTGCATCGAGGGAGCACACGATTCTTTGTGTGTGATATCTAGTTATCAGATTAAGTCAAAAACAATTTGTTTGGATTTCATTTTTGGTCATCCTTTTTCACAATCTCACATTTTAATGAAATGTTTTCTCATGCATATCGTTGGACACCTCTATCTGATAAACCAATAACAATTTGCATACGGGGATTAAGGACCCCCCCCCCCCAAAATGTAAACAAGATGGAACTGCATGCTGTCTGCATTGCATCGGAAGACAGTAAATACAATTCTAATAAAACTTTCAAGACTATGATCCAACTTGTGTAATGTTTTCATAAAATTTTACTATGATAGTTGAACCCTGGCATATTTCCTCTTGTATTTCGAAAATTGTATTCAGCCATACTGACGTTACCGAACTTGCTTGCAATTAACCTAGATGGCTAACGTTAACGTGATATTAGTGCTTGTAACGTTACTAGGTGGCGTATTTATTTATTTAGGTATTTACAGTGGGAAAGATTGAAGATGGGGTGCTGCAGGCATGTGTGCCATTCATGTAGAGCCCACTAAAATAATTCCATTTTCAGAGACAAGTTGGGTCAAATTTATTAATTGTACATTGTAGTGGGCTAATTTAGATGTCCCAGAGAGTGCAATAGCACAATTTGCTGTTAAAACATTCAACTTAACAGTTAACAGCCCGATTCCAGATGTGCTAGCTAATGCAGGTTACCACAGAGAATCCTACGTGCGATTTGCAAACACACGGAACATAGAGGCTGCCCGCAAGAGGAAGGAAAAAATGAAAAAGACCGCAAAAGGTTCGTACCAAATTAGATTAGATTCAAATTTATTGTCAATGTACAGCACAAGTACAGTACAGCGAAATGAACTTTGACATCCAACCAGAAGTGCAAAAAGCAGTAAAGTGCAGAGTAAAAAGTAATACTGAGCAGTAGGTACAGTGCAACCAGGTAAATATGAGGTGAGTTATACTATGCGGGTTAATATACATGAGGGACGAGTACGGATATGACTAGCTAAGTATTTACAATAAGGTGCAGTAGAACAAATATTTGCAGGCGGTACTAGAATATTGGGTTATAAATATGCAACAGTATCAGTATAACCAGATATGAACAGATATGTACAAGCGGAGTAAGAGTGATGAATAAATATATAGGATAGGAATGCAGCAATTATATGCAGATATGGACAGTATATGCAGGTAATACAGGTGTTGTGGTGGTGGGGTTGATGTGCTGCAGGGTTCAGAATGATAAGAGTTCAGGGGGATGACAGGGGTGTTGTGCTGCGGAGTTCAGGGCGATGACGGCAGAGGGGAAAAAGCTTTTCCTCAGTCTACTCGTCTTGACCCGAAGAGTCCGGTATCGCTTCCTAGAAGGAAGAAGAGTAAACAGTCTGTGGTTGTGTTAGAATAGGCCTCTTTGGCACATGTGATTAGCTAGGTAGCTGGAGCTATGCCGTTATATCTCTGTAACCCTTTTCTTGCTTCATTAGCTTTCTCTTCTCTATGACACTCTTTGCACATATGTAGAAGTCGCTCTCAGTGAAGACTACAAGGTCACACATTATCACACAGGCTAGGCAGTCGCCTCCTTGCAGGAAGTCGGCCCAGAGTAGTATAAGAGCACCTTGGCACTGGGAGTTAGACCTTCTTCCGCATCTCGCAGAAAGGGCTCCACAGCTGTGCATCGATCATTCTGGCATACATTAAATAGTTAAACTGTGAAGGCTGCCTCTCGGTAATTGCTGTTAGCATAGCGAGCCTTAAAGATAAAGAACTGGGAACAAACCTAACAGTTGGAATAATAGGAGTCTTTGATGATACACTTTAAACATATGGCACATAATTACTGTATTTTATTTGACTGGACTGGCCGTGAAATTTGCTCTGTTTCTTCTCTTAAAGAGAAAGCTATGAATATGGGTGTGAGAGATGTGTATTAATCCTGTAACATGGACACAGCATCTTAATCCTGTAACATGGACACAGCATATATGAGTCAAGGTCAGATCTAGTCTGGAATAGACAGGAATCAACAGAATAGTACTTTTGTGATGTGTAACTGCAGTGCAGGGGTGTCCAGCTCAATCTTTGATCTTGCAAGATTACAATAGACCCCTTAGGCTAGGTTAGATTAGATTAGGCCTAGAAGATATCTGTAGTGTCGTCCAAGGTTGAGCATCTGGGGAAACAGAAAAACAACCAATTCATTTTAGAGCATTACTCCTACAATACATAAAGTTAGTCATCACATTATCTCTATCTAACCCCCCATCAAATGTAGAAGACGCAGAGGCACACGTAACTGAGAAAAATGACGAAGACGAGTGCAGGGAACATACAGTATCAAAGAGAATACAAGCACTTCTGTGAAACACCTACCTTGTACAGACGTGTGTGTGTGTGTGTGTGTGTGTGTGTGTGTGTGTGTGTGTGTGTGTGTGTGTGTGTATGTGTTTGGACTGTCTGAAAACTGTTAATGTTGTTATTGTGTTACAAATATAAATGTTTTCTACCACTATGATCCTCTCTTTGATCTTGTTTAATGGCTACCCACAACATGCTAGTGAAACACCCAAAAAGAATGTGAAACAACTATTATTAGCATTGGGTTAGGGTTGTTTGACTAACGTTTATGTTAGATTACTATCTGAGAAAGACGGTCAGGCAAAACCAGGAGTTACAGTAGCTACTCTCTGTAACGTAAATTAGTCATGTGTAATCTCTGAAGCTAGAATTGACTGCATATAAACTGCTGATGACTCCTGACATCCTATCACATTTTAGGGCTTTTCACACTGCACGTTCTTAGCCTCGGGGCTATCCTCAGCCATTTTCAATATGAATTTATATTAAATAAGAACTTACCAAATGCAAACAAAGTCCATTGTTGTCAATAGATCCGTGGCAATATTTACTTCCTGGTTCCTGAGTTGGAGGAATGCCATTGGGAGACATCAAGTCACGTGACATTACAAGTTTTGATTGGTTCTGCAGCAAGGACCCCTTCGCAGCAGTGCCTGTTGCGTTTCGCAATCAAACATTGATTTTCACAAAACGATGACCAAAAAAACAGCTCCCAACAATCAGAAATGTGGTAATATAAAATCTATGTAGGTCATATTAAAATATCACATCCTCCCTACAACCAGATCAATCATTTCACTAACGAAAGCCTCTAGCGAGCTTCGGTCCGCCACCTAACACTGATACGTTGGCAACAGTCTCTCACCCGGTCGTGAACGGGAAGTTGCGTCACGGACTCGTTCGTGAATGGGAAATTACGTCACTGACTCGTAAAGTCCCTCCTCCATCTAACGCTCGCTGGCGCTGCTGATTGGTCGTTCGCAAAGATTCACGAGTGAATGACAGACAGCATTGTCGCTATGCCATTGCCAGCCGACACACTTTATGCCGACATTGATGGTTTGATTTTGTATTTGTTGGCTTGTCATTGATGGTGTTATTATATCAAATGTTTTTGTGTTTGAATATAAGGTTGAAAAAAAATGTTATGCTGACATTTGTTAATTTTGGGGATACCAACTCATATAAAAACACATATACATATTGTCATATGTAGTTAACCAAATGTCTGGTTTTTATGTTTTGACTGGCGAATATAAAAACAAGGAATAAAACACCAGACAAGTTATAACATAAATCCATCCATCCATCTTCTTCCGCTTATCCGGGGTCGGGTCGCGGGGGCAGCAGCTTTAGGAGGGACTCCCAGACTTCCCTCTCCCCAGCCACTTCATCCAGCTCATCCCGGGGAATCCCAAGGCGTTCCCAGGCCAGCTGAGAGACATAGTCTCTCCAGCGCGTCCTGGGTCGTCCCCGGGGTCTCCTACCAGTGGGACATGCCCGGAACACCTCCCCAGGGAGGCGTCCAGGAGGCATCCTGATAAGATGCCCGAGCCACCTCATCTGGCTCCTCTCAACGTGGAGGAGTAGCGACTCTACTCCGAGTCTCTCCCGGATGACCGAGCTTCTCACCCTATCTCTAAGGGAGAGCCCGGACATCCTGCGTAGAAAACTCATTTTGGCCGCTTGTATCCGGGATCTCGTTCTTTCGGTCACGACCCATAGCTTGTGACCATAGGTGAGGGTAGGAGCGTAAATCGACCGGTAAATTGAGAGCTTTGCCTTTTGGCTCAGCTCTCTCTTCACCACAATGGACCGGTACAGGGTCTGCATTACTGCCGACGCTGCACCGATCCGCCTGTCGATCTCGCGCTCCATCCTCCCCTCACTCGTGAACAAGACTCCAAGATACTTGAACTCCTCCACTTGGGGCAGGATCTCATCCCCGATCCGAAGAGGGCATTCCACCCTTTTCCGATCGAGGACCATGGACTCGGATTTGGAGGTGCTGACCCTCATCCCGACCGCTTCACACTCGGCTGCGAACCGTTCCAGCGAGAGCTGGAGATCACGGCCTGAAGAAGCCAACAGCACCACGTCATCTGCAAAAAGCAGAGACGCGATGCTGAGGTCCCCAAACCGGACCCCCTCAACGCCTTGGCTGCGCCTAGAAATTCTGTCCATAAAAATTATGAACAGAATCGGTGACAAAGGGCAGCCTTGGCGGAGTCCAACCCTCACTGGGAACGAATCCGACTTACTGCCAGAAATGCGGACCAGACTCTGGCATCGGTGATACAGGGACCGAACCGCCCTTACCAGTTGGCTCGGCACCCCGTACTCCCGAAATACCCTCCACAGAACCTCCCGAGGGACACGGTCGAACGCCTTCTCCAAGTCCACAAAACACATGTGGACTGGTTGGGCGAACTCCCATGCACCCTCGAGGATCCTGCCGAGGGTGTAGAGCTGGTCCACTGTTCCACGGCCAAGACGAAAGCCACACTGCTCCTCCTGAATCCGAGGTTCGACCTCCCAACGGACCCTCCTCTCCAGCACCCCTGAATAGACCTTACCAGGGAGGCTGAGGAGTGTGATTCCCCTGTAATTGGAACACACCCTCCGGCCCCCCTTCTTAAAGAGGTGAACCACCACCCCAGTCTGCCAATCCAGAGGCACTGTCCCCGATGTCCACGCAACGTTGTAGAGGCGTGTCAGCCATGACAGCCCCACAACATCCAGAGCCTTTAAGAACTCCGGGCGGATCTCATCCACCCCCGGGGCCTTGCCACCGAGGAGTTTTTTAACTACCTCAGTGACTTCGACCCCAGAGATTGGAGAATCCGCCTCAGAGTCTCCAGGCCCTGCTTCCTCAATGGAAGGCGTGTAGGTGGAATTGAGGAGGTCTTCGAAGTATTCTCCCCACCGACTCACGACGTCCCGAGTCAAGGTCAGCAGCACGCCATCCCCACTGTAAACAGTGTTGACGTTGCACTGCTTCCCCATCCTGAGACGCCTGATGGTGGACCAGAATTTCCTCGAAGCCGTCCGAAAGTCATTCTCCATGGCCTCACCGAACTCCTCCCACGCCCGGGTTTTTTCCTCAGCAACCGCCAAAGCCGCGTTCCGCTTGGCCATCCGGTACCTGTCAGCTGCCTCCGGAGTCCCGCAGGCCAAAACGGCCCGATAGGACTCCTTCTCCAGCTTGACGGCATCCCTTACCACCGGTGTCCACCAGCGGGTTCGGGGATTGCCGCCACGACAGGCACCAACGACCTTACGGCCACAGCTCCGGTCGGCCGCCTCAACAATGGAGGCGCGGAACATGGTCCACTCAGACTCAATGTCCCCCGCCTCCCCCGGGACGTGGGAAAAGCTCTGCCGGAGGTGGGAGTTGAAGCTCTTCCTGACAGGAGATTCTGCCAGACGTTCCCAGCAGACCCTCACAGAGCGTTTGGGTCTGCCAGGTCGGACCGGCATCTTCCCCCACCATCGGAGCCAACCCACCACCAGGTGGTGATCAGTTGACAGCTCCGCCCCTCTCTTCAACCGAGTGTCCAAGACATGCGGCCGCAAATCCGATGACACGACTTCAAAGTCGATCATCGAACTGCGGCCTAGGGTGTCCTGGTGCCAAGTGCACACATGGACACCCTTATGCTTGAACATGGTGTTCATTATTGAAAATCCGTGTCGAGCACAGAAGTCCAACAATAGAAAACCGCTCGGGTTCAGATCAGGGGGGCCGTTCCTTTCCAATCACGCCCTTCCAGGTCTCACTGTCATTGCCCACGTGAGCATTGAAGTCACCCAGTGGAACGATGGAGTCCCCAGAAGGAGCGCTCTCCAGCACTTCCTCCAGGTACTCCAAGAAGGGTGGGTACTCTGAGCTGCCGTTTGGTGCACAGACACAAACAACAGTCAGGACCCGTCCCCCCACCCGAAGGTGGAGGGAGGCTACCCTCTCGTTCACCGGGGTGAACCCCAATGTGCAGGCGCCCAGCCGGGGGGCAATAAGTATACCCACACCTGCTCGACGCCTCTCACCGTGGGCAACTCCAGAGTGGAAGAGAGTCCAGCCCCTCTCGAGAGGGCTTGTACCGGAACCCAAACTGTGCGTGGAGGCTAGTGTGACTATATCTAGTCGGAATTTTTCTGCCTCGCACACCAGCTCGGGCTCCTTTCCAGCCAGAGAGGTGACATTCCATGTCCCAAGAGCCAGCTTCTGCAGCTGGGGATCAGACCGCCAAGGTCCCTGCCTTTGGCTGCCGCCCAGCTCACATTGCACCCGACCCCTTCGGCCCCTCCCACAGGTGGTGAGCCCATGGGAAGGGGGACCCACGTTTCCATTTCGGGCTATGCCCGGCCGGGCCCCATGGGCGAAGGCCCGGCCACCAGACGCTCGCCTTCGAGCCCCGCCTCCAGGCCTGGCTCCAGAGGGAGGCCCCGGTGACCCGCGTCCGGGCGAGGGAAAACGAAGTCCATTTATTTCAATCGTCATAAGGGGCTTCTGTGAGCCGTGCTTTGTCTGGCCCCTCACCTAGGACCCGTTTGCCATGGGTGACCCTACCAGGTGCATGAAATGACAACATGGCTCCAAGGATCATAGGGGCACGCAAACCCCTCCACCACGATAAGGTGACGACTCACGGAGGGGTATAACATAAATGTTTATTAAAATAATAATAATAATAATAATAATAATAATAATAATAATAATAATAATAATACATCTCAAACCAGCAATCCAATGTGAAACTGCAGTCGATATATTGGATAACAATATTTAGGCATAAATATGCATACACGTTATTTAAAACCTACTATTAGTAAATCGTAAATCTACATTTTGGCTTACATAGTTCACACCAGGAGACGCAACATATTCACTGACTGATCCGTTGATGCACAGAAAGGCAGTTTACTCATTGACTCGTTCGCGAACGGAAAAGCCAGGATTCGTTCCCTCACTGATCCGTTCTCGCGGTGAACTGGAAATGTGAAATACTCAGTAAGTGATTCACTCACTGAGTGATTCGTTCACTAACAGATTCGTTCGTTGGTGAACGGGAAATGCAATTCACGACTCGTTCGTGAACGGGAAGTTACGTTATTTTCTTTTTCGTTTTGTTTTACGGCGAAGTGGCACCAGCTTCAATGGGCATTACCGACACCTACTGGTTGAAGTTATATGAACGGAAAAAAGAATGAATCGTTTTAGGAAGTGATTCGTTCACTCTCGTTCACTGAAAAGATTCGTTCTTTTTGAACGAATCCTTCACTCACGAGCCAACACGAGCCGAGACGTCTGGTTAGCATATAGACGTCTAATAGACGTCTAATAGATGTCTATTAGATGTCAAAATGCTCGCAGGGCTGTAGTGTAGAGCGCACGGAACATACCCACACAGTACACCGTGGAAAAGTTGAAAAAAAAAGCGGAGAGAGACGGAAATGAGAGAAATAAGAGTCACCCGAAAACTAAGACAAGGAAATATGACGAAGCGTAAGTAGCACTTGGCTTCAGTGTGACTACGGTGGGAGACGAGGAAAGACCGGTAGGTTTACTGTGCCTGAAAATGTTGGCAGCGGACAGTATGAAGACAAAAATATTAAGGCGGCGCTTAGACATTGCATCCCAATCATCCAGATAAGATTCTTGAGTTTTTTTCAGCGAAAACGGACTGAATATTACCAATAATAATCCCGCTTTGTTAACGCTACTTCACTGTTAGCATCATATAAAGTACGCTACTTCTAAATTGCTCAGTGCAAAAAAACAACACACCATTGCAGAAGAGCTGATACACTGCCTGCAGCTTTGGCTATGGTCTCCGCCATGCTGCCTCATTTTGATTAAAAAAAAACAAAAAAAAAAAACAGCACAAATATTTATACAAATTTTTGTTTTGTAGGTTAAAGTGTTTTATATATTGTGGTCCTGAGTTAATGTTGTTGATTACTTTGAACTGAATATTATCGCAGAAAACAATTGAGAAGCACTGCACTACACTATCTGGCATCCCACGGCCGGAGACGATTATTGAGATAAATTATACTGTTCAAAGAAAAGCAGTAGCGTTTGAAAAGATATTCTTCTACAAATGATAAAACATCTAATCTGTTTCAGAAGATTCTCTCACGACGTAAAGCGTTCCGATTTATTACGGCTTCCATGTCGATCGGATTTTGAATTAATGGCCAATCCATGATTAACTGCTTTCTTTGTGTGGGAGGAGACAGGTTGAAACTCTGGGTCTCTTATAGTAAACATGCCAGCGAGCAGGTTATGTTAACAGAGTAAGTTACCGCAGTAACGGACCCAGAGTTTAAGTTACTTCTCTTTTTGGAACGGATAACTCAGAGTTTCCCTCAGTTCAGAGTTAACTGACTCAGACTTTTCACAGATTTCTGGAATACCCCTCTGGTGTGTTTTGTTCAAACTCTTCTGCCTGACTGAATATTGATTTTAAAACATCACTGGACATTCTGGAGGTTTGTGGCAAACTCTAAGTCAAATAACATTTGTTGACCCATGGCTACTCTTTTAGATCTCATAGTTATACATTTGAAAAAAAAATGCAATTATTTAGTTACAATAAACATCAGCTGGGTGGGTACATTTGTAGAAAATAGTCATAACAATAGCAATTTGAATTTTAAAGTGAAATACTTTCGAGACAAACACAACACTTAATTGAATTATGTAAACACGTTAACATTCAATGTGAAAGTAAATAGGCATTACTGTTTTAACACAACATTTACCCTTTACCAAACAACTTGTCATTAAGACACGTTTATGGTATACTGCTATGCTAAAAAAAACAATGAATTTAACCCTCTACTATTATAAAGTTGAAGACACATGAAGACTGAAATTATAAATGGCATAAAAATATTATGTCAACTCAATAATTTTGAGTGCATATTCGGATGGACTAAGCATGTTATTCAGCTCCATAAATTGTGTTACAATTATAAGCTGATAAAAGCTCGTGTAATATTTTGTTATTCCATGAAAAACGCATTTAAGCTCCCGAGGCTATAGTTTTGTTAAACAAACAATTTGGAGTGTAAGGTTTCATAGGGAAGACTAGTGTCATCTTTGAGGACAGGTTGGTTAACAAAACACTTCTGGAGACAATTCAACACCATTTGAACACCGTGTTCCATAAGTAGAGGTGCTTTTTCACATTTTAGTTCTCAATAGTCATTGGTTTACTAAAGTAGACAATGCAGCATAAAACATTATCTTAACTAAATATAAATTAATCAGTTCTACGGCAACTATACTTTTGGCGCATTTCTCTTTTGACACTTGGTGCACTTCTTGCAAAATCAGGACGCATGTGCTCTGTTGAATATACCCCCCTTCTCGTGGATACAATGCTGGTGAGGGTTGGAGGTGGTATGGTTCTTGTTAGTGATGTAAGGGGGGTGTAGCAGCGCAACCCTCTCAGTCTCCACCAATGAAAATATGGGCTGTTTCAACACCCATTTTCTGAACTCCTGCTATAAAATGGGCCAATCAAAGCTCTCTGCATTCATTATTGCAAGAATTCTCAACTGACGCCAAAGCTGATTTTGGAAAACCGTGAATTCATCATGAGGTAAGAATATCATTATTTACCTGATATTTGAGTAACATTTTGTTAGTAAAAACGAGACGTATTATTTATTACATTAAGGTGATAATGATGGTACCTTGCTCATCTGCTTCATAATAAATGCATTTAAAGTGAATTAAATATTAATATTTCCGGGTTTATTCACCTCTTTTTCTGAGGATATTATTAAAATGAGTTGTGTGTGGGTTTAATAAATAAGTTTTCCAGGTTTCACAATGCTGGTTACTGTGAGGCTACATTTACACGCTGCTTAAGGACTCCGACTTTTAAAGTTTCAGTAAATCATGCTATTGCTTCTGTAAAAAGTACGGCATCTACTGTAAGATATACCAATAAATAACAACAATAATATAATAATATGTAGTAATTAATACTCATACAGGATGAGCTGTACAATCCAAAACAAAATAAGAATTGTGTTGACAAATGAAACTGTGTCGATAAATGACATTTATTTGTACGTATTTGAATGATTATTTCTTCATAATATTTTAATTATTAAATCTTATTACGTTAACAACTACTCTTAGTACTACATCTACTACTACTAACAATAGCACAAGTGCTGTCCGGTCTGCATGCATGAGTGAGATTGTATTATAATGGTCGATAGAGTATATATATATATATATATATATATATATTATATATTTCCACTATGTTGTGCTGGTTCATGTCAATCTTTTACTAAATAATAGTCATTTTATAGATCAAACGCAAGTACTGCAAATAGATTATTAGAAAGTGACATACTGTAGGCCTACTTTCTTTTGACCATGGGAAATCTTTCTGTTTTACTCTTCTAACAATCATTCTCCATAACAGTGCCAGAAAGGATACCAAGTCTTACTTGGTTCAGAGGAATGAGAATACCAATGACAAACGCCTGAATGGGAATGGAGTCAATGGGAAGGCCAATGTCAGTGTAAATGGAAATTCTTATCCTGTCAAAGACAACCGCGGCAGCAAGACATGGGAAGTTAAGCCTTCTTTGATGGCTAACAACACCTTTAATCCCATCAGGACCATTGTGGATGAAATGAAGATCTCCCCAAACCCAGATAAACCCATGATAAGCCTTTCGATTGGTAAGAAGCTTCTTTAAGCTATATACGATGCCAGTATCATGACGGAACAGTGCATGCCTCAGCAACTTCTAAAACCGTATCGTATTACTTACTTATTATATACTTATTACGTATTACTTATTACTTATAGTACACTGTATGAGGTACAAAGCTGACTTGTACATGTGCTCTTTAGGGGATCCTACTGTCTTTGGAAACCTTCCTACGGATGATGCAGTACTTCAAGCCATGAAAGATTCTGTAGATTCGCAACAATACAATGGCTATGCTCCTTCCGTTGGTGAGTTTTACTTATAAATTAATACAAACTGCAGCAAATTCTAAATATGATTAGTCACAGTGCTTCACATTCACACCAACAGGTAATTTAAAGCCTCCAATTAATTAAAATACAATTTTAAGTTTTTTTTGTCTCACTCACAAAACTTGAATTTAAAGGAAATGTTACCACTTTTCATGTAATGGTTGTGATAATTTGTCAACATACGTATGATCTAAGCCTAAATTTAGAGTATAACAGACTGATGCAAGTAAATGTCCTCATGCTGAAAATAACAGCTATATTTAGTCACATTCAAGATTCAAGCACTCTTTCAAAAATGGTGTAAACTATTAAGAATTATTCTTTTTTTCAGTTTGGAGATAAACTGTATGAAATGGTTAAATCAAAAACCAGTCAAATTACAGTCGCACCTTTTTAAGCTAAGTACTCTTTGTAGATCTGTTCATTCATCCATTGATTCATTATCTGAACTGCTTTTCCTCATGAGGGTCGCTCGCGGGTATGCTATAAGCCTATTCCTGAATGAACATCAGTATAAAAACGAATGTAAACATGCCAAATAATAGCTACAAAGCGAGTTTTCATAGTAGTCCCCAGGCAGGCCAAAACATAAGAAATAAAACATTACATAAATACAAATATATACATACATATGAATACATAAGAAAGAATATATAACATGCAATATGAGTAACACAAGGGAAATGTAAGGAGTCTAGTGGTTACAAGATTGATTTGTTTTCAGCCTGACTCACAGTCATCCTGTGCTTTTACATTAATTCCTATGGGAAACGTTCTACCTACAATTTTTTTTACTCACAAACCTGATCACAGAACGAATTAAGTTTGTAAGTAGAGGTACCACTGCATTGTATATCATTTTAAAGGGAATTAGGTGCAAACAATTTATCTTACCATATTTTTCGCACCAAAAGGGGCACTGGATTATAAGGCGCACCCTCATTGAATTTTTTATTTTAGAAATGATTTCATATATAGGGCGCACGGGAGTAAAAGGCGCATAAAATAAAAGCTACACTGCAACAAACTGAGGTTGACGAACGTTGCGATATGCAACCACGAGCCAATAACCAACGAGCCCTCTGTAAACAATCGCGTTTCTCAAACTATCTCCTATAAAATGATCAAAACTGACTAAAGTTCGATCTAACGCATTGGCACTGCTTACCTATGTATACCCTTTCATATCGATCCGTAAATTTACTCGAAACATTAACAGAGCAGCCTATTTTGACATGAAATAGCCTCGTGCGTATAGCAGCTATCACTATAGCGTTAGCCACCCGCAAACTCCCACGAGCTACAGCTCCCAGACTCCCATGAGCCTCAGCAAAGTGTAAACAATCGCGCTTCTCAAATGATCTCCTATAAAATGATCGGAACTAACTTAAGTTCGAGCTAACAAATTGGTACTGCTTACCTATGTTTCCCTTCCATATCGATCCGTAAATTTACTCGAAACATGAACAGAGCAGCCTATTTTGACATGAAATAGCCTCGTCCGTATAGCAGCTATCATTATAGCATTAGCCACCCCCAAACTCCCATGAGCCTCAGCTCGCAGACTCCCATGAGCCTCAGCAAAGTGTAAACAATCGCGTTTCTCAAACGATCTCCTATAAAATGATCGGAACTGACTGAAGTTCGATCTAACACATTTGTACTGCTTAGCTGTGTTTCCCTTCCACATCGATCCGTAAATTTACTCGAAACATTAACAGAGCAGCCTATTTTGACATGAAACAGCCTCGTGCTATATATAGCACAGTGGTCCCCAACCTTTTTTGCGCCACGGACCAGTACGTGTCAGAAATATTTTCGCGGACCGGCCTTTATATAAATAAATACATTTATAATAAATATATAAATACGCCCCTCCGCGAGTCGTCACCTTATCGTGGTGGAGGGGTTTGCGTGCCCCTATGATCCTAGGAGCCATGTTGTCGGGGGCTTCATGCCCCTGGTAGGGTCACCCATGGCAAACGGGTCCTAGGTGAGGGGTCAGACAAAGCACGGCTCACCCAAGCCCCTTATGATGAAAAACATAAATGGACTTTGTTTTCCCTCGCCCGGACGCGGGTCACCGGGGCCTCCCTCTGGAGCCAGGCCTGGAGGCGGGGCTCGAAGGCGAGCGTCTGGTGGCCGGGCCTTCGCCCATGGGGCCCGGCCGGGCATAGCCCGAAATGGAAACGTGGGTCCCCCTTCCCATGGGCTCACCACCTGTGGGGGGGGCCGAAGGGGTCGGGTGCAATGTGAGCTGGGCGGCAGCCAAAGGCAGGGACCTTGGCGGTCTGATCCCCGGCTGCAGAAGCTGGCTCTTGGGACATGGAATGTCACCTCTCTGGCTGGAAAGGAGCCCGAGCTGGTGTGCGAGGCAGAAAGATTCCGACTAGATATAGTCGGACTAGCCTCCACGCACAGTTTGGGTTCCGGTACAAGCCCTCTCGGGAGGGGCTGGACTCTCTTCCACTCTGGAGTTGCCCACGGTGAGAGGCGTCGAGCAGGTGTGGGTATACTTATTGCCCCCCGGCTGGGCGCCTGCACATTGGGGTTCACCCCGGTGAACGAGAGGGTAGCCTCCCTCCGCCTTCGGGTGGGGGGATGGGTCCTGACTGTTGTTTGTGTCTATGCACCAAACGGCAGCTCAGAGTACCCACCCTTCTTGGGGTCCCTGGAGGAAGTGCTGGAGAGCGCTCCTTCTGGGGACTCCATCGTTCTACTGGGTGACTTCAATGCTCACGTGGGCAATGACAGTGAGACCTGGAAGGGCGTGATTGGGAGGAACGGCCCCCCTGATCTGAACACGAGCGGTGTTCTATTGTTGGACTTCTGTGCTCGACACGGATTTTCAATTATGAACACATTGTTCAAACATAAGGGTGCCCATGTGTGCACTTGGCACCAGGACACCAGGCCGCAGTTCGATGATCGACTTTGTAGTCGTGTCATCGGATTTGCGGCCGCATGTTTTGGACACTCGGGTGAAGAGAGGGGTGGAGCTGTCAACTGATCACCACCTGGTGGTGGGTTGGCTCCGATGGTGGGGGAAGATGCCGGTCCGACCTGGCAGACCCAAACGCTCTGTGAGGGTCTGCTGTGAACGTCTGGCAGAATCTCCTGTCAGGAAGAGCTTCAACTCCCACCTCCGGCAGAGCTTTTCCCACTTCCCGGGGGAGGCGGGGGACATTGAGTCTGAGTGGACCATGTTCCGTGCCTCCATTGTTGAGGCGGCCGACCGGAGCTGTGGCCGTAAGGTCGTTGGTGCCTGTCGTGGCGGCAATCCCCGAACCCGCTGGTGGACACCGGTGGTAAGGGATGCCGTCAAGCTGGAGAAGGAGTCCTATCGGGCCGTTTTGGCCTGCGGGACTCCGGAGGCAGCTGACAGGTACCGGATGGCCAAGCGGAACGCAGCTTTGGCGGTTGCTGAGGAAAAAACCCGGGCGTGGGAGGAGTTCGGTGAGGCCATGGAGAATGACTTTCGGACGGCTTCGAGGAAATTCTGGTCCACCATCAGGCGTCTCAGGATGGGGAAGCAGTGCAACGTCAACACTGTTTACAGTGGGGATGGCGTGCTGCTGACCTTGACTCGGGACGTCGTGAGTCGGTGGGGAGAATACTTCGAAGACCTCCTCAATTCCACCTACACGCCTTCCATTGAGGAAGCAGGGCCTGGAGACTCTGAGGCGGATTCTCCAATCTCTGGGGTCGAAGTCACTGAGGTAGTTAAAAAACTCCTCGGTGGCAAGGCCCCGGGGGTGGATGAGATCCGCCCGGAGTTCTTAAAGGCTCTGGATGTTGTGGGGCTGTCATGGCTGACACGCCTCTACAACGTTGCGTGGACATCGGGGACAGTGCCTCTGGATTGGCAGACTGGGGTGGTGGTTCCCCTCTTTAAGAAGGGGGGCCGGAGGGTGTGTTCCAATTACAGGGGAATCACACTCCTCAGCCTCCCTGGTAAGGTCTATTCAGGGGTGCTGGAGAGGAGGGTCCGTCGGGAGGTCGAACCTCGGATTCAGGAGGAGCAGTGTGGCTTTCGTCTTGGCCGTGGAACAGTGGACCAGCTCTACACCCTCGGCAGGATCCTCGAGGGTGCATGGGAGTTCGCCCAACCAGTCCACATGTGTTTTGTGGACTTGGAGAAGGCGTTCGACCGTGTCCCTCGGGAGGTTCTGTGGAGGGTGCTTCGGGAGTACGGGGTGCCGAGCCAACTGATAAGGGCGGTTCGGTCCCTGTATCACCGATGCCAGAGTCTGGTCCGCATTTCTGGCAGTAAGTCGGATTCGTTCCCAGTGAGGGCTGGACTCCGCCAAGGCTGCCCTTTGTCACCGATTCTGTTCATAATTTTTATGGACAGAATTTCTAGGCGCAGCCGAGGCGTTGAGGGGGTCCGGTTTGGGGACCTCAGCATCGCGTCTCTGCTTTTTGCAGATGACGTGGTGCTGTTGGCTTCTTCAGGCCGTGATCTCCAGCTCTCGCTGGAACGGTTCGCAGCCGAGTGTGAAGCGGTCGGGATGAGGGTCAGCACCTCCAAATCCGAGTCATGGTCCTCGATCGGAAAAGGGTGGAATGCCCTCTCCGGATCGGGGATGAGATCCTGCCCCAAGTGGAGGAGTTCAAGTATCTTGGAGTCTTGTTCACGAGTGAGGGGAGGATGGAGCGTGAGATCGACAGGCGGATCAGTGCAGCGTCGGCAGTAATGCGGACCCTGTACCGGTCCGTTGTGGTGAAGAGAGAGCTGAGCCAAAAGGCAAAGCTCTCAATTTACCGGTCGATTTACGCTCCTACCCTCACCTATGGTCACGAGCTATGGGTCGTGACCGAAAGAACGAGATCTCGGATACAAGCGGCCGAAATGAGTTTTCTCCGCAGGATGTCCGGGCTCTCCCTTAGAGATAGGGTGAGAAGCGCGGTCATCCGGGAGAGACTCGGAGTAGAGTTGCTACTCCTCCACGTTGAGGGGAGCCAGATGAGGTGGCTCGGGCATCTTATCAGGATGCCTCCTGGACGCCTCCCTGGGGAGGTGTTCCGGGCATGTCCCACCGGTAGGAGACCCCGGGGACGACCCAGGACGCGCTGGAGAGACTATGTCTCTCAGCTGGCCTGGGAACGCCTTGGGATCCCCCGGGATGAGCTGGATGAAGTGGCTGGGGAGAGGGAAGTCTGGGACTCCCTCCTAAAGCTGCTGCCCCCGCGACCCGACCCCGGATAAGCGGAAGAAGATGGATGGATGGATGGATGGATATATAAATACGATGAAATAAAATGGTACGACTGGCATAAAAACAAATATAAAACACAAAAAAAATTAAACTCACCATAACGTTGAATTAGCTCCGTTTGTTTCTCAGAAACAAGCCGGTCCCATCTAGGCGTAATTGGAGACAATGTCCTTGTTCACGTTTCTTTTCTTTCCAAAGGTTTGTCTTTTAATGCAGGATGCTTAGTCTCCATGTGCCGAAGCAGTTTTGAAGGCTTCATTGCCTCGTAAGCTAGCCTGTCGCCACATATTGTGCGTAGTGGGCTTGGCGCGTCAAAGACACCTGTGGCGATAAATCCATATTTTAAATAGGACTCCTGAAATTTTCTTTTTAATCCAGCTTTCCTTTTCTTAGAAGTCATAGTCTCTTCTTCTTCCGTCTCCTCAGTGGGCTTTTTTCCCTTTCCGAAGAAGCTTTCCAAACATCTCTGTTTCTTGCGCATTTTTGCTAGCTTCGCGGGCTCTACCGGGGTGACATGTCACGTGACCGGGACGAACGTCTTGACCTGAATTAACCTGTCAAGACACACGGGGCGAACTTTAGATGCACCGACGGATGTAATTGGGAGAGAATCGCCAGATATTTTATATTTTTCAAATTAAATTCTTACTCATTTTTGCTAACTTTGCGGGCTCGACAGGGGAAACATGTCACGTGTCCCGAGCGTCTTGACCTGAATTAATTGATCGTCGATAAAAAAAAAAAAGTTTCTTTTTTCCTGTGCGGCTTGGCGGCCCGGTGTCCGCGGCCCGGTGATTGGGGACTCGTACTATAGCAGCTATCATCGTAGCATTAGCCAAACTCCCATGAGCCTCAGCTTGCAGACACAGCTCCCATGAGCCTCAGCAAAGTGTAAACAATGGCGTTTCTCAAACGATCTCCTATAAAATGATCGGAACTGACTAAAGTTCGATCTAACACATTGGTACTGCTTACCTATGTTTCCCTTCCATATCCATCCGTAAATTTACTCGAAACATTAACAAAGAAGCCTATTTTGACGTGAAATAGCCTCGTGCGTATAGCAGCTATCGTTATAGCATTAGCCACCCGCAAACTCCCATGAGCCTCAGCTTGCAGACTCCCGTGAGCCTCAGCAAAGTGTAAACAATCGCGTTTCTCAAACGATCTATAAAATGATCGGAACTGACTAAAGTTCGATCTAACACATTGGTCCTGCTTACCTGTGTTTCCCTTCCATATCGATCTGTAAATTTACTCGAAACATTAACGGAGAAGCAAATTTTGAAATGAAATAGCCTCACAGGTACAACGGCTATTCAATGAACGCCCCCTGATCACGGTTGCCGTAATGCTGGGAAGCGATGCGACCTTGTAATTTACTAGTCGAACTAAAACGTACTGAAACATTTTGGCAGAGCACTGTGTACAACCAGTATGGATCAACAAATTCATCAATTGATCCATATATAAGGCGCACCGGACTATAAGGTGCACTGTCGGCTTTTGAGAAAATTTTAGGTTTTTAGGTGCGACTTAATGTCCGGAAAATATGGTATATATGTATTTGATAACTAGAAGATCTCTAGAACAAACAAAAAAATTCATCAGTGTTTAAAACATTGTGTGAAGCTAGTCACAAAATATGTGTGTGTGTGTGTGTGTGTGTGGGGGGGGGGGGGTTACCGTGAGACACTACAAATGGCACCATACATCTTCTCAAGAATAATCTTTGTACCTGGTCAAAAAATATTACTCATGTATTCAAAGTGAATCCTAAATAGTATGAATAATTTACATTCAATTAAGAAATATTCCAATTCGTATTGTTAATAGTGTATTCTAAAATTAAAGATTAATGTTAGATTACATTATAATACACGTGCATACTTTTGGGCATCATAAAATTGTTCACATCTCTTTCGTTTGATTTGTTTGTAATTGTTTCTTTGTTAAACCAGTATTTTAAGATCTCTATATACTTTGTATTTTTTCTGACAGGTTACTTAAAGAGTCGACAGGTGCTAGCCAACTTTTACAGCTGCCCTGAGGCTTCTATAGAAGCAGAGGTATGATATGTACATTCCACTAACCTGTGATAACAGTAAAAATGAAATACATGTGACATACTGAAAATTTCTGCAATATGAATAGAATAAATATTGAATGCATAAAATATTAATAGGATTGTAATGTGATGTCCTACTTGCTCTGCCCCTCCAATGCAGGATGTAATTTTGACGAGTGGCTGTAGTCAGGCCATTGACCTGGCTATCAGTGGCCTGTGTAATCCAGGGGACAACATCCTTGTTCCACGTCCAGGCTTCTCGTTATATAAGACTTTGGCATTATCCCTTGGCATCGAGGTCAGATTGTACAACCTGCTGGTATGCAACAGCTTCTCATCCCCTTAATAAAATCCAGTGTATTTCCTCTTCAAAAAAAACTCATGACAATTATTAAATCAAAAAAATTAAATTAAATAACAAGAGTTCTCGACTGGTTAGCCCAGGGGTGGGCAAATCTTTTGACTTGCGGGCCGAATTGGATTCTAACTTTTGACTGGGGGGCCGAACCAGGAGCAGATAGATGTAGTGTTTGTGTGAAGTACAGTGGAGCCTCGGTTTTCGACCACAATCCGTTCCAGAAGGCTGTTCGAGAGGTGAATCGTTCGAATTGCCGAATCATGTTTTCCCATTACAAATAATGGAAAAAATTTTAATCCGTTCCAGGCAAAAAAAATAACGCCTTTTTTAAGCATTTTTTCATTTTTGTCCGATCGCGCAACTGCAGCGCACCGCCGAACACGCAACCGTAGCTCGTCGCCGACCGTGCAACTGCACCGCACTGGTCGCATTATTGTGAAAGAGCCGTCGCTGAAATTTAGAAAATATTTTTAAAGTCCTGATATACTTTCCAAAATGTAAGTGGACATCAGTACGCAGGGAGCTTAATTTTGTTCGATCACGCAACTGCAGCACACCGCCGAACGCGCAACCGTAGCGCGCCGCCGACCGCACAACCGTAGCGCGCCGCCGACCGCGCAACTGCACCGCACTGGTCGCATTATTGTGACAGAGTGGTCGCTAAAATTTAGAAAATATTTTTAAAGTCCGAATGGACTTTCCCAAATTTAAGTGGACCTCAGTGCGCAGGGAGCTTAATTTGGTCCGATCGCGCAACCGCAGCGCGCCGGGCGCTCACTGTCGCATTGCTTTAAGAGCGTCTTTGTGTTTTAGAATGGCTTTACTGCTCCCACTTGCTTCCTTTGGAGGCAAGATTAGAGTTGATGCAATCCTCAGAGTGACGAGAATGTAATAACGAACGGAGTCAGTTGGCATGCGGGTCCTCTCAGCTCATCTCGCGAGGTTCGACAACCGAATTTCGTCCGACATCCGAAGCAAAAAAATCTTGAATTTTTTTGTTCAAATACCAATTTGTTCAAGAACCGGGACGTTCGAAAACCGAGGCTCCACTGTAATATAAATGACATGTAAAGGTCATTGCCTAAAAAGTTTTGGCCTTTAGTAGGTAGTAAAGCATGGATATTCAAAAAAAGCTTTTTGAAAACAAATGCATTTATTAACAGCATTAAAAAAAATATTTAACCAAAAAACTACTATCAGTGATTCTCATTAAATACGATGCTGTTATTATGAATAACAGTTTCCATCACTTCAGCGGCTACAGGTCAGATTTATGAAAAATGTTTATCTTATGATGCAAAATCACATAAAACGGCAAACATTTTGACCAATTACATCATCTTGAAGAATCAGTGAAAGAATACATCTAAATAAAGTAATAAAGAATCAAAACGGCAACACGGTGACAGATATCTGAAAATTAGAGCAGAGCTTTAACTCACAAACACCTGGTGACAGAGGAGAGGAAACGGGAAACACTTCCTTAAAGTTGGCCTTAAAACCTTTAAAAGTTAAGATTAGTCGCAAACAGGTGGTGCATCAATGTCCTTGAGCATCCTGCATTGTTTGAAAATGAGAATGGTCGCTTGTTTCAATCACTGCTATTTGTACAAATTATTTTCAAAATGCATTTTTTTACAACAAAGTAGAGAAACTCCCCTTCATTTTCAGTGGGAACAGTGTTGTTGGTGTCTCTTTTTTTTTGCTAGTACATCATATTCTGGAGTAAAATTTGTTGTGGCAATTCTTAGGATAGAGCCGAGGTGTCCGTTAACCTAGATCTGTGACGGGGCTTTGTTGACGTTCACGTGGCTGAACGTCTGCTCACACACGTCGGTCGAGCTAAATTGTCCACTCTTTTTTTGAACACTCGGCACTCAGTGTCCGCCTTTCTTTTCCTTGGGCCACTCATTTTAATGGAATGATTCCAGGGGAAGGTTTGTGGGTGGCTTTAGCGTAAAACTGTATCTGAAAGCTCAGCGCGCGAATTACGAAAATGCTGACGTCACAACCCACACTCGAAATTCGGCACTGATAGAAATAGAGCGCGGAGTGCGCCGGGTCCGTACTACTGAGTACGTACACACACTTCTGAGTGTGCACCGAGCTTTCTGACACGGCTTCCGGGAGTAAATGCGCGGGCGGGCGTTTCCCCATCTACTGGGGAAATGCATTCATTGCAGGGAAAATGACGAAAAAAATTTAATAACACAATTTATTCAGGTTTGGCGGGCCGGATTAAACGGCCCCGTGGGCCGGATGTGGCCCGCGGGCCATCGTTTGCCCATATATGGATTAGCCCATCTGCGTGACAGTGCAGAGTGCTGAATTTGATTCCGCTTCCTCCTAGCATGTTCTCTCTGTGCTTGCGTAGGTTACTTCCAGGTACTCCGGATTTCCTCCCACATCCCAAAACATGCACGGTAGGCCAATTGATCACTCCAAGTTGCCCGTAGGTGAGAGTGTTAGTGTGAATGTCTATTTGTCTATGTGTGCCCTGCAATTGGCTGCGTTCAGTTGAAGGTGTCCCCAGTCTACTGCCCAAAGCTGGCTGGGATAGGCTCCAGCACCCCCGTGAGCCTTGTGAGGAGAAGCTGTCCAGAAAATGGATGGATGATGAAATTAATTAGGCAGCACGCTGGGGCACTGGTTACTCCATCCACCTCACAGTTCAGAAGTGCAGGGTTTGATTCCGGCCTTTCTGTATGCAGTTTGCTTGTTCTGCCTGTGCCTGCGTGGATTTTCTTTATGCATGGTAGGTCGTTAAACCACTCCAAATTGTCTATAAGTGACCAGTGATTGGCTGGTGACCAGTTCAGGGTGTGCCCGCCTACCGCCCAAAGACTGCTGGAATAGGTTCTAGCATTCCCGCGATCCTTGTGAGGATTTGCGGTTTTGGAAGACATAAAACTCCATCATAATTAAACAAATTAAATTAAACTCCAAACTAACTCACACACAATTATTTAGTTAATATCAACCATTAAAGATAGCTTATCGTCACATGATTTTCCACAGGGTCTGACAGTGTCAACCCTTTGATGCCAAATCTTCATCGTCAGGAACATAGCCACTTTTTGATGCACTTGCCTGCAATGCTTTGCTAAAGGGAGAAAAAAAGATAAATGATTCCCAAATCAACAAACACATCAAAAGTGTCAAAATTAAAATTAATGTATTGGATAGTCATAGTAGGTACAGTGGAACTCAATCGCTTCGGCACTCAACATTTGGATTTTGACGAAAAATGTAGAAAAATCTTTGCCTCTGAAGTTGAACAAAGCTTCCTCCGTTAGTTAGTTAGTTAGTTAGTTAGTTAGTTAGTTAGTTAGTTAGTTAGTTAGTTAGTTAGTTAGTTAGTTAGTTAGTTGGCATTGTTGTTCAGTGACGCCCGATTGCGGTCGAGTGTGCTGGTGTCAAGAAAGCTGCACCAGCAAGACCACAAGATCACGGGGTTCACGCTGAAAAGTTGAGTTCACGCGATAACAACCGTGTAAAAAGAACTACAGTAGTTCTCAACCACATGTGTCAAACTCAAGGCCCGTCACATCATTTTCTGTGGCCCGCGAAGACAAAGGATGCAGCAAATGGATGTCATCCCTAAAATTGCAAATTGTCTTCACTTTTAAAAATCAGCTTTTTAAAATATTTGAAATGTTTCCACTAGTCTGATTTGAAAACGAATTGTTAGTTTTGTAGCTTTTACTGTATATAATATGAGGCGTTCATATATTTATTTGGGTTGACTGTCATAATGGCCTTCTGAAGGAAAATGTGACTACGATGCGGCCCGCGACAAAAATGAGTTTGACACCCCTGTTGTAAACTATAGCCATCCTTTCATTTGGATTGATTTGCTTATGGAACATTATTTCCAAGACTTTGGCTCTTCTACCATGGGTAAGTACGTTTTGTATTTAAATCGTGTTATTTTCTCATGTTTAATTTATTTAGAGCTTATTGTTTGTCTTGTAAATCACATACGATTTTTTTGTGGTTTTATGTACTTATAGATAAAATTAGACAAATTGCTTCGGAACTCAATAGCTTCGCTTCTCAACACTCATGGAACGGATTCCGGGGTTCAACTGTATATTGAAACTTCATGTTACATAATAGACATAGAAGCAACAAGAAATCTTGAGGTTGTGGATGTAAATTAACTATTCATCACTTCAAAAATAGAACAACTTACAAAACATAATGGTTTAATACAAGGCTGTTTGGCATGCAACTCCAGTATAATGGAAGAGAACATCAGCATTGCGGAGTAATTTCATTTTACTTCATTTGTATTTGATCAATTGAATTTGAAGATAATTTTGCACAATCCTACACTTTTCTGAGACATCCACTGGAGTAAAATTGCAAATTACATGAGTATTTTATTCCTCCTTGAACCTACGCCTTGATTGGACCTAATTACTACACCAGGAAATCTGATGTATGAACACCACAATTAAAAAGAAATACTCAACTGCTTTGCTGCTTGGAAGCCTCACTCTGACATTCCTCTCCTGCATTGTGTGTGATCTGGTTCTTGCAAGGATTTTTCTCGGGGATCAAAGGTGGTTGAACCACAATTGTGGCAAGCTGATTGTGTCGTATGTTTTAACAGAAGTGATACATTAAGTTGATGATTAACTAATAATTCCAAAACTGCTAGCCGGAGAACTCATGGGAGGTGGATCTGCAACATTTGGAGAGCCTGGTTGATGATAAGACATCCCTTCTAATTGTCACCAACCCGTCCAATCCATGTGGCTCTGTTTTCACCAAAGAACACCTACAGAAGATCCTCACAGGTCAGGAGCAATACTGTTGCAACTCTTGCACATAAATCCCCTCTATAGATTTATTTATTGGTTGTTGTTTTTCACAGTGGCTTCCAGAAACTGTTTACCCATCCTGGCAGATGAAATCTATGGCAACATGGTGAGTCCACTGTAGTGGTTTTAAAATGTTGTATCAAATTGACATGTGCATTTGGCTAGCCTTTATGGAGAAATGGCAAGACACATTTTTCAATACAAGTGACAGCAGAGATTGTTTGTTTTGTGGTATTTGTCCTAGAGGATAGTAGACAATACCACAGCATTATATACTATATGATACATTGAATGTCCCCGTGACATTCTATCTGTCTAATCCAGCCATCTATCTTACCGACCGACCGACCGGCCGGGATGGGAAAGTTTAAAAAAAAAAAAAAAAGGTCTGAGGACAGATCGAAATGCTTTTTTTTTTGTCCTCCTGGCCTCTATATTCACGGGTATACACAGGCCTGTCAAATGTTATTTGTGTTATTTTGGTCTGATATTTACATTTATTTGATGAGCTGAAACATTTAAATAAGAAAACGATGCAAAAAATAATAATTTGAGAAGAGGGCAAATACTTTTTCACAGTACTGTAGATCTGACTGTCAGTGGAAATTCACAGAACAAGGATCTTATAATCAATTAAATTATGTATTATTAATTCGCTGATGGTGTAGGGGTACACTCGCCTGACTTACAATGTGCAGGCAACAGATAGATTCCCTTGTGGTGGTGTGCATGTAGGTATGATTGTTTGTTTGTCTCTATATGTGCCCTGCAACTGGCTCGTGACCAATTCAGAGTGCAGTCTGCCTTTTGCCCAATGTCAGCTGGGATGGGCTCCAGCACCACCCGCGAACCTGAACAGGATAAGCAGTGTTGAATATGGATGAATATTTTAGTTTAATTTTCTCATGCAACGCTGAACTAACTATAGTAAAAAGAGCTAACCTCGCCCTTGTTAAACTCAATTTACATGTTGGTAATTATAAAAAAAATCTGTTGTAAGAATATGTGATTAAACAAAAGACACCTGTATTATTTTCCTCTCAGCAGTTGGTAATATTATTTGACTAATAATATTTGACAGGTATGTATTAGCGTATTTAAAGTCAGTGTTCCGTGTTAAAAATGTATTAATTTTCTCATGCAACGCTGAACTAACTATAGTAAAATGAGCTAACCCCACCCTTGTTAAACTGAAATTTACATGTTGGTAATCATAAAAAATTCTGTTGGAAGAATATGTGATTAAACAAAAGACACCTGTAATATTTTCTTCCCAGCCATTTCTCCTAATGGTAATTTTATTTGACTAATAATATTTGACAGGTAAATATTAACGTATTTAAAGTCAGTGTTCCATGTTAATAATGTAAACACGATAATCTTGAATTAATATCTATTTCCAACTGAACAATTTTTACTCAATAGAATTTATTTAAACATACGAGTCTGCTTTGTTAAAGCCTTACATAGATAGTACGCAAATTGTAAAAAAAATCCATCCATTAATTAAAAGGAGCTATGAGGAACCATCTTTTCACGAAATGCACTTTAATTTCCTATCCAGTGCACAAATCTATTGCTTCACTTTGTTCTCAGCCTTGCATGTTTGTGTTGAGCAGGAGTTTGGGGGAGTGGAAAGGTTGGGGTTGTTTAGTACATTCACAAAAGCTCCCCACACTGCCAAGATACGTATGATCATTCCCCATTTTGCAGCAGAAGAATGACTGTGCATGTTGGGCTGCATATGTTTGCAATCAAAACAGATGCATAGGAATGAAGAAATTGTTGAGGAAATTGGGAGTGGGGATGACCATGAGGCTTTTTTTTCATCACTGATGGGAGACTGTCAGTGAACAGGACAAGGTCAGAAATGTACGTATGTGCTCTCACTCTGAGTACAAAACATAAAATAAATCAGCTTTCTACGAAATAGTTGGCTGATTTGAGTGACACTTTATTTCAAAAGTGTGTTTGTTTGTGGCCAATGGGACATTGGGCGCTTCCCTGTGCCCGCGTCAAGAATATTGTTTGGCCTTAATGTGAACCAATATCTTGTATGTGAAACTCATAGGTCTCATTGGCTTTTGTTCCACACTTTTTTATTCTCCTCAACAATAATGGTAACAAACCAAATAGAAAATTGTCTGCTTTTAGGGTGACCACCTGTCCCGGTTTACGTTGCCATTGCGTGTACAGATGTTTTACCCTTTGTTCCGCCTCATGCAAATTGGCCATCAGTCCTGCTTTGTTATTTGACCTTGCCTAAATTAAAACAGGAATACGTTCATAGGTGTTGGCTACTACTGTTAACTTATGTTAAGAGGCAAAGAAAAGACGGGATAGTTGATTGGCTAACTCATACATTAAACTGGTGCACGCTTCTTCATTCTTACCAACAGTCTCAAACGGGAGACTGCATTGGTCATTCATATCAGCAGCCAACTTGCCAGGAAATGTTGGTCGGCTGCGACCATATGGGTTGCTGCATTGTCCTGAAAACTGTTTCTTCTGCTTGATAGGAGTTATATTTTCTTTACTTTTCTGTTCTCCACTGACAGTAATTGTTATGAAAAAAAGATTTTGCTTGTTTTCTAATAAATGTCTTCCAGGCATTACAGCCTATCACTCAGAGCAAAGGCAATTGATCTAAGACTGCAAGGGCTTCCCCTAAAATCCATCCATCCATCCATCCATCCATCCATCCATCCATCCATCCATCCATCCATCCATCCATCCATCCATCCATCCATCCATCCATCCATCCATCCATCCATCCATCCATCCATCCATCCATCCATCCATCCATCCATCCATCCATCCATCCATCCATCCATCCATCCATCCATCCATCCATCTTCTTCCGCTTATCCGGGGTCGGGTCGCGGGGGCAGCAGCTTTAGGAGGGACTCCCAGACTTCCCTCTCCCCAGGCACTTCATCCAGCTCATCCCGGGGATCCCAAGGCGTTCCCAGGCCAGCTGAGAGACATAGTCTCTCCAGTGCGTCCTGGGTTGTCCACAGGGTCTCCTACCGGTGGGATATGCCCGAACACCTCCCCAGGGAGGTGCCAGGAGGTATCCTGATGAGATACCCGAGCCACCTCATCTAGCTCCTCTCAACGTGGAAGAGCTGTGGCTCTACTCCGAGTCTCTTCCGGATGACCGAGCTTCTCACCTTATCTCTAAGAGAGAGCCAGGACACCCTGCGGAGGAAACTCATTTCGGCCGCTTGTATCCGAGATCTCGTTCTTTCGGTCACGACCCATAGCTCGTGACCATCGATGAGGGTAGGAGCGTAGATCGACCGGTAAATCGAGAGCTTTGCCTTTTGGCTCAGCTCTCTCTTCTGTCACGTTCCTGCGTCACCTGACTCTCAGCCAAGCCCAAATCAAGGAATTGCCAGCACCTGCTACAGCTCGTTAGGTCCACTACTTAACCTCTGTGCATTCTGCCAGTGGTTGTCAGTTCGTCTCCTTACCCTGCCCGTGACACCACAGCCTTTTTGTCCCCTGAACAATCTTTGTTGCCAACTGCTTCCGTAAACTGACCGACCACACCTGATTGCCGCCTGCCCTGACTACTTGCTCGTCCTTTGAGCACGCTCCTGATCGCCGCCTGTCTCAACAACCTGCCTGCCTCCGACTACGACTACACGCTGTGCTCTGCTGCTCAGCCACGCCAGACCGCAAGTCCAGCGTTCCACTTCCCCTTTCCTCCTTTTCAATAAAGGATCGTGCGCACTTGGTCGTCCTGTCTCTGTTCCGTGACACTCTTCACCACCACGGACCGGTACAGAGTCTACGTTACTGCCGACGCTGCACCGATCCGCCTGTCGATCTCGCGCTCCATCCTGCCCTCACTCGTGAGTAAGATCCCAAGACACTTGAACTCCTCCACTTGGGGCAGGATCTCATTCCTGATCCGGAGAGGGCATTCCATCCTTTTCCGACCGAGGACCATGGACTCGAATTTGGAGGTGCTGACCCTCATCCCAACCGCTTCACACTCGGTTGCGAACCGCTCCAGTGAGAGCTAGAGATCACGGCTTGAAGAAGCCAGCCCTAACCCCAACCCTGCAAAAAGCAGAGACGCAATGCTGAGGTTCCCAAACCGGACATCCTCAACGGCTCGGCTGCACCTAGAAATTCTGTCCATAAAAGTTATGAACCAAATAGGTGACAAAGGGAAGCCTTGGCGGAGTCCAACCCTCACTGGGAACGAATCCGACTTACTGCCGGAAATGCGGACCAAACCACTCTTATCAGTTGGTTCGGCACCCCGTACTCCCGAAGCACCCTCCACAGAACCTCCCGAGGGCCCACAGTCGAACGCCTTCTCCAAGTCCACAAAACACATGTGGACTGGTTGAGCGAACTCCCATGCCCCCTCGAGGATCCTGCCGAGGGTGTAGAGCTGGTCCACTGTTCCACGGCCAAGACGAAAGCTACACTGCTCCTCCTGAATCCGAGGTTCGTCCTCCCGATGGACCTTTCTCTCCAGCACGCCTGAATAGACCTTACCTGGGAGGCTGAGGAATGTGATTCCTCTGTAGTTGGAACACACCCTCCGATCCCCCTTCTTAAAGAGGGGAACCACCACCCCAGTCTGCCAATCAAGAGGCACCGTCCCCGATGTCCACGGAATGTTGCAGAGGCGTGTCAGCCAGGACAGCCCCAAAACGGGCGAAGGCCCGGCCACCAGGCGCTCGCCTTCGAGCCCCACCTCCGGGCCTGTCTTCAGAGGGGGGCCCCGGTGACCTGCGTCCGGGTGAGGGAAAACTAGGTCCATATATTTTAGTCATCATAAGAGGTCTTCTGAGCCGTGCTTTGTATGACCCCTCACCTAGGACCCTTTTGCCATGGTTGACCCTGCCAGGGGCATGAATCCCCAGACAACATGGCTCCTAGGATCATAGGGGCACGCAAACCCCTCCACCACGATAAGGTGATGACTTACGGAGGAGTTTCCCCAAAATGTCAAAAAATAAGTTATCAAATATATACTGTTGTGTGTACATGTCATTGACTAAATATGCACTACATCGCGCTGAACTTTTGTTCAGAATCAGCTTATCACTGGTAACAACAACTCATTCCGGCAGCTTCACAGTGCTTTAAACAGTTCAGACGTTGAGCGTTCACCGAGTTCAATAGGGAAGCAAAAATTGCAGCAAAGCGAAACGTCATTGGATAAATGCTGGGCTTTCTCCTGCCCATCGGACAGCCATTTTTTGATTTTCATTCTGTTCAGAGTTGACTTGACTTACTTAATCTCTTCGTGACATTTTCTTTGTTAAAAGTCCTGTATTAAAACCAGGACTTGCAGGGCAGCAGAGGAAATCTATGTGATTTCTTGCAGTTTCTGAAAGACATGGAGTTGGACAGTGCAATGCCTCAAGTGCACAAGTGCACAAACAGATTGTCATTAGTGGCAACGATTGGAGCTACATCTGCAGGTGAAGAGAGGAGCTTCTCCTGTTTAAAGCGACTCAAGTCTTACACCTGCAACACCATGGGCCAAGGCCTTTTAAGCAGCCTAGCTCTGCTGGCCATTGAGAGGACAGTAGTCAAGTCTAGGGGTGGGAATCTTGAGGCACCTCACAATTCGATTACGATTACGATTCAGAGGCTACAATTCAATTATAAAACGATTATTTATGCATTTTTAATTTATGTATATGACGCACTTCTTCCACATTTGTTTTTGCCTCACTGAATGTGGCTTTCATGCATTGCTCTTGTTTGAAGCACGTGTGCTTTCAGCTCCCATTCACCGGTTATAAAATGCGCTGTTAGAGTAACAAATGACTCGGTGGCTACAGACGTCCACGCGTCACATGTAACGGCGACTCGGTCTACATTCAAAAGCGATGATGTTATTTCTGCTTTAGTCTGCTTGTAGAGTGCCGGGACGGCCGTGTTGGTGAAATAGCGTCAGGATGGTATGACGTACCTCAGCTCCGTTGCCTCCGTCATTCTCCGAAATCCCCGATTCTCTTCAACCGAATACAGTTGCAAACCCATTGCAATGAATTCCGCGATGCCTTTCGTAATTCGCTTGGCCTTTTGCAATGTGTTTGGCAGCTTACTCAGAGCGTCCTCAATTGTTCTCTGGCTGCTAGTAGCAACAGCAGCAGCCGGCTTTCTCACTTCCTCTGTAGGGTGGAATCGTGTTGTGTGACTTCTCATATTCATTGTGTTGCCAAAGTATTTTATTTTAGCGCGACAAATCTTGCATACAACGTAGCTTTTGTCCAATTCATTTCCTTCGTCAACATTGTAGAATCCAAAATGATTCCACACGTCTGCTTTTAAATTTATAGGAGCAGGTCGGATGTCTCGGCAAAGTGGATTGAATATCTCAGGCTCAGCCATGTTTGGGGTTTTTTTTCTGGAGGAGTGTAATGCGGATGTGCTGGGTTTGCTACTGTGCTCTCGGTCCGTTCCGCATAGCATCTCGGAGAATGCGCTTACAGTATTTTAATTCCGCCTTACTTGGCATATTTAAATAATCTGAATTTGCGAATCGTTCTCGATTCTTCCACGGCCGAATCGTGATTAATCTAAGAATCGGAAATTTCCCCCACCTCTAGTCAAGAACCTGGAAAAGATGCTTTGGTGGTATGGCAGGGTTACAGAAGAAAACGTAGAATTTACATACAAATAAACCGACACATTTTATGATGTAAGCCCTAATGATGTAAGCCCTTGAAAGAACAGCATCCACCACTGACTTACAGTATGTTGAAGCTGTTGAATAGGATATGCTAATACAGTGGAGCCTCGGTTTTCGACCACAATCCGTTCCAGTAGGCTGTTTGAGAAGTGAATCGTTTGAATTCCGAGTCATTTTTTCCCATTACAAATAATGGACAAAAATTTAATCCGTTCCAAGCAAAAAAAAAAAAAAAAGAAGCCTTTTTTAAGCAGTTTTTCATTTGCGCATTTTTGTCCGATCGGGCAACTGCAGCGCACCGCCGGACACGCAACCGTAGCGCGTCGCCGACCGCGCAACTGCAATGCGCTGGTCGCATTATTGTGACAGAGCTGTCGCTGAAATTTAGAAAATATTTGTAAAGTCCTTATGTACTTTCCAAAATGTAAGTGGACCTCAGTGCGCAGGGAGCTTAATTTTTTCCGATCGCGCAACTACAGCGCACCACCGAACGCGCAACCGTAGCGCGTCGCTGACCGCGCAACTACACCGCGCTGGTCGCATTATAGTTCGCATTATATTTCTCATGTATTGCTTGCATTCCTCTGGACCACACCAACAAAGCCGAGAGGGGGATCTTGACGACTGGGCAACCCAAGGTCTCCATACACTGTGCCCAGGCCTGTGCCTTGGATAGGTCACTCATTGTCGCTGTCTTAGTGACAGAAACAATTCGGGAGACAGCAGTTACGAGTTCTAAGCCTGAGCCAATTGGCGTCAGCTCAGGCGCTACGGGTTGTCTCCAACGGTGGGAGGGATCATCGCATCCCACTGGTCAGCTACCGCCCGCCTAAACTGGGCAGCCCCTAGCCAATTAGGTGCTGACCCGCCACAGTCCGTCTGCTTCAATGGGTGCTTGGAGCTTGGATAAAATCCGAACGGCGGACTGTAATCCATGCACCAGGCAATAATAAAAATAAATCAAAGCCGCCAGCGCTTAGACTGGCAACATGGAATGTTAGAACTTTATGTCCAGGGATCACCAATGACCCGAAACAGATAAACGATGCTAGAAAGACAGCTGTCATCAACCGCGAGCTGACACGTCTGAACATCGACGTTGCTGCAGTGCAAGAAACCAGGCTATTATCCAACGGCAGCATCAGAGAGAAAGACTACACACTCTTCTGGCAAGGAAAGGCCCCAGGGGAACATCGTATGCATGGTGTAGGTTTCGCAGTGAGGAACTCCCTCCTGCCTGCTTGCACGCCACCAACAGTGGGCACCACCCGCATCCTCATCATGCGCATTGAAACCACGTCTGGCCTTGTAAACATTGTGAGCGCCTACGCCCCAACACTCACCTCATCAGAAGAGGAAAAAGACCAATTCTACGACGAGCTTGAGACTTTCATCAGGGAAATACCTGCATCTGAGCACCTGGTCCTGCTGGGAGACTTCAATGCTTGTGTTGGCTCGGACAATTCCTCTTGGCCCTGCTGTATTGGCCAGTTTGGAGTTGGCATGGTGAACGAAAATGGGCAAAGATTGTTGGAACTATGCTCCTTTCATGATCTCTGCATCACAAATACGTTCTTCTTTACAAAGCCCAGCCACAGAGTGTCATGGCGGCACCCTGGATCTCGTCACTGGCATCAACTGGATCTCATTATCACTCAAAGTTAAAGTCAGCTTTATTGTCAATTTCTCCACATGCCAAAGACACACAAAAAACCCGAAATTTCGTTCCCCCCTGTCCCACGGTGACAAGACATGGCCCACAACAGACAAACAATCGACGATCCTTCCTCAACTGCGTCAACATCACTCGCAGCTATCACAGCGCAGACTGTGATACAGACCATGCTTTGGTCGCCAGTCAAGTGTGCCTCCAACCTAAACGAGCTCATAGATCAAAGCCAAAGGGCCAGCCTCGCATAAACACAACCAAGACCCAGGACCCTCAGTTAATTAAAAGCTTTGCTGTTAACATCGAAGAAGCCCTTAACAAATGCTCAACTGGCAGTGCAGAAGAAAAATGGAATCACATGCGAAGTGCAGTATACACAACTGCTCTCGACTCCTTTGGAATAAGAACGAAGATGAACCCAGATTGGTTTGAAGCGGGAATCATGAATCTTGAACCGGCCATCTCACGTAATCGATCAGCCCTCCCCAACTACAAAGCCAATCCCAGTGACAAAACACTTGCAGCTCTGAGGAAAGCCAGAGCTGACACCCAGAAGTTTGCCAGGCAGTTCGCAAATAAATACTGGCAGAGTATATGCCAGAATATCCAAACTTCCGCTGATTGTGGCAATATCCGGGCAATGTATGATGGGATGAAAATAGCATTCGGCCCCACTGTCACCAAAACTGCCCCTCTGAAGTCAAGCACTGGTTCAATCATTACAGATCGAACCAAACAAATGGAGAGATGGGCTGAGCATTACCAAGAGCTTTTAACGAGGGAAACTGAAGTCACAGTAAATGCTGTGGAAGGCATAACACCACTACCTGTCATGGAAGAGCTTGATGAACCGCCCACTATTCAGGAGCTGTATAAGGCTGTCGATTCCCTATCTAGCGGTAAAGTCCCAGGAAATGACGGCATCCCCCCAGAGGTCATCAAAGCAGCCAAACAAACCAGTCTCCTCGTGCATCTCCACAAGCTACTCTTACAGTGCTGGGATGAAGGAAACGTGCCTCAAGACATGCGAGATGCCAAGATCATCACACTATACAAGAACAAAGGCGATAGAAGTGATTGCAACAACTATCGCGGAATATCCCTACTCTCTGTCGTGGGAAAGACATTTGCCCGAGTTATACTAAACAGACTCTATCCACTGGCTGAACGGATTTATCCAGAATCCCAGTGTGGCTTTAGAACAGGGAGATCCACCATCGACATGATCTTCTCATTAAGGCAACTGCAAGAGAAGTGTCGTGAGCAACAGCGACCACTGTACATCGCCTTCATAGACCTAACGAAAGCCGTTGATTTGGTCAGTAGAACGGGTCTGTTCACACTCCTGCACAGAATTGGCTGTCCTCCTAAATTGCTGAGACTGATTGTCTCTTTTCACAAGGATATGAAAGGTACTGTACAGTGCAATGGATTAAAATCTGAACCCTTCCCAATTACAAGTGGGGTAAAGCAAGGCTGCGTCCTTGCCCCAACTCTCTTTGGCATCTTTTTTTCACTATTGCAACGATATGCCTTCGAGACATCCGAAGAAGGGGTGTACCTGCACACCCGAAGTGATGGCAGCCTATTTAACCTTACCCGCCTTCGAGCAAAAACACGTGTGCGCAAAGTTCTCATTCGTGAAATGCTGTTCGCGGATGATGCGGCACTGACATCACATACCGAAGCCGGCCTCCAAGACCTTATAAATGCCTTTGCCCATGCTTGTAGAGAGTTCGGTCTGACAATTCGCATAAAGAAGACGAACATCTTAGCTCAAGGTGTCAGCTCTACCCCTCACATCTCAATTGACGACTGTTGCCTCGATGTGATCGAAGATTTCACCTACCTTGGCTCCAACATCTCTAACAGTCTCAGCCTCGTCAAAGAGATCGATGTCAGAATCGGCAAGGCCTCATCGGTGCTAGCCCGCCTAGCAAAGAGGGTGTGGGAAAATAGCTCGCTCACCATCAAAACCAAGATCTCAGTGTATCAGGCCTGCGTTCTAAATACACTTCTATATGGGAGCGAGAGCTGGACGCTGTATAGTCATCAGGCACGCAAGTTGAACAGTTTTCACTAGCGCTGTCTAAGGAGAATCCTCAACATCTCATGGCAGGATCACGTTTCCAACAAAGAGGTCTTGACCAGAGCAGGAATTTCCAGCATGTTTGCCATCCTTACAAACAGACGTCTGCGGTGGATTGGCCATGTATCCCGTATGCAAGATGGTCGACTTCCCAAAGACATTTTGTATGGTGAGCTCGCCTCTGGCTCTAGACCACTCGGAAGACCACTTCTCCGCTTCAAAGATGTTTGTAAACGGAGCTTGAAGGAGGGCAACATCGCACCAGTACAATTTGAGACACTGGCCGCAGATCGCTCAGGGTGGAAAGCCGTTACCAAATCAGTCATCAAGAAAACGGAAGAGAACAGAGAGAAGAAAATGGAAGAGAAAAGGGCTCAAAGACACAGAAGAGATGCTCAGCTACCCTGAAACTCTACTGCCTTTAGCTGTGACATCTGCAACAGGGCATGCGGCTCCAGAATTGGACTCTTCAGTCACAGAAGGAACTGCAGGTCCAGCAACCAATGACCACCAAGGCACATAATCCATAGTCTCTCGAGACTGACGGAAGCCAACAACAATATTTCTAAAATATTTTTAATGTCCTGACATACTTTCCAAAATGTAAGTGGACCTAGTGCGCAAGGAGCTTAATTTGGTCTGATCGCGCAACCGCAGCGCGCCGGGCGCTCACTGTCGCATTGTTTTAAGAGCGTCTTTGTGTTTAGGATGCTTTACTGCTCCCACTTGCTTCCTTTGGAAGCATGATTAGAGTTGATGCAATCCTCAGAGTAACGAGAATGTAATAACGAACGGAGTCTGTTGGCATGCGGGTCCTCTCGGCTCATCTCGCAAGGTTCGACAACCGAATTTCGTCCGACATCCGAAACAAAAAAATCTCGAATTATTTGTTCGAATACCGATTTGTTCGAGAACCGGGACGTTCGAAAACCGAGGCTCCACTGTATTTTACACTTTTCATTTTGATAAGATTCACTTACAGCAGGGGTGCTCAATACGTCGATCGCAATTTAATGACGTTAAAAAAAAAAAAAAAAGCTCTATGCTAGAATCCAGCCCATCGCTTGATTGACATACAGGTAGGCCTGTCGGGAGGCAATCACAGTGAACCGCACATGCACAATAGACAGTGACTACAACCCTTCACCGCAGCATGTTTAACAGCCGCGCACACACCAACCACCAAAGTTTATAAGCTAATCAACGCACGCACTTACTTTTTTCTTTTAAACAAAAGAAAGTTTATGACCATCAAAAACGAGTGGGGTTGCTGGACCAAGTAAGAAGCCAAAAACGTATCACTTTCATACGGAATAGGAGTTGGACTTTTTTCTCACAATGTCATTTTCTAAGTGCGTTACAAAAATACACGCACTATATTATTTATTTATTTATTTATTTATTTTTTTATTTTTTTATTTATTGTAGTGGGTAGTTCTTTGTGACTTGGTCATTTTAAAAATAGCTCGTAAGCTGAAAAAGTTTGAGCACCCCTGAGTTACAGTATATTTTAGTTTTATAATGCCTGGTCCTTTGAACCTTTGACATATTTGATTGCCCCTATAATAAAAATAAAAAATCTGTCTTTTGTCTCAAATGGGCCTATCCCTTAAGCTTCCAAAAGTTGTTTGTCCCACATAACCATGCTACTTGTCCCACCAGTCTAGTTCTTTCATTAGAAAAAAAAAGTATGATTCTACCTTATACTGATGATGATGATGATGATGATGATAATGATGATGATGGTGAGATGATGATGATGATGATGATGATGATGATGATGATGATGATGATGATGATAGAACTTTATTCATCCCACAGCGGGGAAATTTACTTGTCACAGCAGCGCAAACGAGTGCAAGAAAACAAGTGCCAACATTTCAAAAAGGATAAATAACAGACAAAAAACTTTTATTTACATATATGATAAAGTATGAAAACAGCAAAACTTTTACATGTACCAATAAACTTGGCCAATAAAGCTGATTCTGATTCTATTTACAAATTTGGGGCTATTTACAAAGATGTTTGTGCGTGTGTGCTCACATGCATGTGCACGTTTGCTGTTTACAAGTTATACATATTTTGTGTGTCGCTGTATCCCACATCTGAGCATTAATCACCACGCCAATTTATCTGAACTGTGGCACAAACAATTGCCACTCACTACGTGTATGGCTGGGTTTTGAAATAGACGCCCGTGTCTGTTACATATTTACAGCCACCTCCTGTAAATTCGCTCCATTGTCTTGCTCTTCATCATTTTGCTTACGACGAGCAGTAGCTTGCTCGATTTTAAGCTGCTTGAAAGCCGATCGCTTTCGTTTCGCCATGTTCTCTTACTCTCTGACTTCTTCCTCCATAACTTCACAACTACTCGCCGTTGTTCTTTCATTTGGACTGGCAGATTACCGCTTTATGAGCCAGAAAGGGCAACTCTGCCATTATGTGGTCACAGTTATCCACTACAGCGCTCTAGCACAGGTGTCAAACTCCAGTCCTCGAGGGCCGCATTCCTACATGTTTTCCAAGTTTCCCTTGTTAAACACACCTGATTCAATTACCAGGCTCCTGCAGAACATGATCATTTGAATCAGGTGTGTTTAATGAGGGAAACTTGGAAAACAGGAATGCGGCCCCCGAGGACTGGATTTTGACACCCCTATAAAGTCTATAGGCTTGATATTAAGTGGAAAGGTGGCAAAGAGTCTCATCAGCCCATTCATAAAATAAAAAGAAGTTGACGAGAATATTCATCTACAGGATATTACGTCATTACTTTTGATGACGAGTATCCTCGCCGCTGGAAAGTAAAGAGTTAAGAGCTCATTATCCATTTAAAACGGCCTAATAACGGCAAGACAAATAATTTAAAGAACAGTGTGTAGTGCAGTGGTTCGGTGAGTCGGCTTCAGGGGTTCGGCAGAGCTGATAAGCTATTACCCCCCCCCCCCCCACCCCCCGTCCCCAGCGGATGGCCGAACACACCTGAATGTCGTGTAAATTCGCGATCATGCATATCTGAACTGGTCTTGCAAAGGCGACAGCAGAAGTCACACTGATTTGCTGGTATGTCATTACCCCCCAGCATACGGGGAGTCCCGGCCGCAATCGGTGGCATTCGGGGAGTCCGCATGCAATCGGCTGCATTCGGGGAGTCTGCACCGCAATCGGTGGAATACGGGTAGTCCCAGCCGCAATCGACGGCATATGTGGAGTCCCAGCCGCAATCGGCGGCATACGGGGAGTCCCAGCCGCAATCGGCGGTATACGGGGAGTGACTATAATATATACGTAGAGCTGTGGCATAATTGGAGTCGCAACTGACGACGAGGCTGACGTCAGCTGCGCATGGAGTTCCAGAGACAACAGCTGTTTTTTTTTTTTTTTTTTTTTTTTTTTTGACACAGAGGACGAAGATTATGGTGCGTTTAATGATTTGGAGTGACACGGATAGTTTGATAAAATTGTTGTTTATATTATAGTTTGATATATATAGTTTATATATAGTTATATGGGCCTGTGGAATAAGTTGAATTGCAACTGACGTCAGCGGTGCACCGCTCACACTTCTGGGGTTAGAAGCGCCGGTGTTTACACAAAGCACGAAGATTCTAATGGATTTAATGATTATAGAGTGACAGGGATGGTTCGATAAAATTGTTGTTTATGTTATTGTTATGTCATATATAGTAGTTTATATCTAGTTATATGGGCCTGTGGAATAATTTGAACTGCAACTGACGGCGAGTCCGACGTCAGCGGCGCGCCGCACACGCGGCGTTGTTTACACAAAGGATGAAGAATTCGATGGATTTAATGATTTGGAGTGACACAGATGGTTTGATAAATAAAGATGGTTTATGTTATAGTTATTTGAATCACTGTTAATGTTACGTCAGGCCCGTTCTCAGCTCCTCGTTTGTGTTTATGTCACGTTAGCATACCGTATTGTTTAGCCTGTTGTTGCTGGTTCATGTCTGTTCTTGGTGTTGGATGTTGTCAAATAAATTTCCCCCAAAATGCGACCTAAACTCCGGTGCGACTTTTTCCCCTTTATGGTGCATTTTATGGCTGATGCGACTTTTAGTCTGAAAAATACGGTAATAAGGATTTTACTTATACTTGGCATGGCACAGTGATAGCGTGGTCTTCTACCAACCCAGAAGTTGTGGATTTGATCCTCAGCCATTGTGACCACGTTGAAGTGTCTTTGAGCAAGACACTGAACCGCCAGTTGCTAATTTTTTCATCCTTCAGCAATAGATGTACTCTTATATTTTCCCAATTCTTTATCATTAATTCTTGCTGTGCTAATAGTAATTATCAGGAGATCTGCATGGAGGAATGGGCCAAAATACCAGCAACAGTGTGTGAAAACCTAGTGAAGACTTACAGAAAACGTTTGACCTCTGTCATTGCCAACAATGGCATATAGCAAAGTACTAATATGAACTTTTGTTATTGACCAAATACTTATTTTCCACCATAATTTGCAAATAAATTCCTTAAAAATCAGACAATGTGATTTTCCGGATTTTTTAAATTTTATTTTGTCTCTCGTAGTTGAAGTGTACGTATGATGTAAATTACAGGCATCTCTCATCTTGTGAGCGGTAGAACTTGCACAATTGGTGGCTGATAAATACTTTTTTGCCCCATTGTAAGTGCCATTGTTGGCCCCGCTTCATTGTCCCTTTAAGTGACAGCCCAGTCACCATTTTTATGTTTCTACAGTTCTTGAATGTTCTGTGAGGTCATTAAAATTCATTACCAACATAATTACTAAGCTTTGTGGAGTCGAAAGATTCAAAGAACATTTTGGTTTTCTGTATTTATACAAAAAAAAAAAAAATCCACGACCAAATGCAACACTGAACTTAATTTTGTTTGTTTTTCCTCAGGTATTCCCAGGTTGTGACTGCCCCTCCCTGGCATCTCTCAGCAGTGATGTACCAATCATTTCTTGTGGTGGCCTTGCTAAGCGCTGGCTCGTGCCCGGTTGGAGGTTGGGATGGATCCTCATCCACGACAGAAAGAACATCTTTGGACCTGAGGTAATGATGGCGAAATGAAGCCTTGTGAACCACCGAGGCTTTCCAGCCAATTGGTTTGCACATGGTTTGAAGTGTCAAGGTGCTTTATTAACTCCATGATGCCATCAAGTGGTCATCAAAACAAAGCAGTAAAATATACAGAATTAAATAAGATTATAGGCTGAACAAGACGACCAAAAGTAGCAATATTTCAGTTTTAGCAGTCGGTGTATAGTTTACGTTCGCTTAAAGTAAATAATAGTAAGTCATAAGCAGACTGTTTATGAGTATAAATGGAAATGAGTTCAAAATGTCCAAATCCCTGAAGGTTTTCAAACCAGGACACAATGATTTAAAGAGCCTTATTACCTTTATTATACAGGTGATATGACATGCAGCAACTAAACATAAAGATACAATGACCACACACTCGAGTACTTCTACACTCCGAGTAATCTTTTCTCAGGCACAGAGCAACTCTAACTCACCGACTAACCTGAAGCTCACAACAAAGCTGTCAACATCTAGTACAAAACGGCACGGAGTCTCTCCAATGATACCTTGGAGTAACGTTGAACAAACCAATGACATCATCTGCACAATCAGAGGCCTTGTTTGTCAATGGTTACATGATTGTCCCGAATTGGGGCTTAATTTGTCACGCCCACTCTTGCCCAAGACAAGCTCCGAAGCATCAGCACATTTCATAACATCAGAAATCTGAGGTTAGTTAGTTCGTCACTACCTGCCAGTGGTGAGTAGTTTTCTTTCAGGGGTAGGCAACTCGGGTCCTAGAGACAGTGTTGACACAGATACCTTGAAAAAGTAATTTTGTTACAATATCGATTTCTTGATTTTAAAGTAACATAGTTACATCACTGATTACTTGTTTTGAAAAATTGCTAAATTGGATTATGATTTATAAATTGGATTATGACTTACTTTATTAGTTACTTTCTGCAAACAAAACAATTTGAGTAATGAGTAGCAGAGGTTTAACTGCTTGGCATGTCTGCCTGTCACACCTCCTCCAGTGCACTTTGATGTCAGCTGCTGGGTCATCAGCTGGAACCATCTTTCAGTGATGTTTTTTCCCCTAATCAGGACACCTCGCCGTTAGGGGGTTAGGGTTTTTGTTGGGATGTCTCCCCACAGCACTACTGACCTCATTCTGGTGTTGAGCCACAACTGCTCTCCTTCCTCCGCAGCCATATCCAGAAACTCGCCTTCTCGGCCTCTTCCGCCAACTCCTTGATTGCCCTCTTCAGGCTTGCTTCGGTCATTCCTGCAGCACGGAGGGGTCGGACTCTGGAACTCTGGAAGCGTGTCATACACTGCCTTCAGGAGGAAACTGAGCTGTGACTGTGAGGTTCGCCAGATGTCGGCCCCACGTTATGACTCTATGGATGGTATCCTCCCAATGAATCCAAGCTCTCTGTTTCCCCTGGGACACCACCTTGATTAGGTATTGTCCTGCACCACTTATGAGACCTATTCCACTACCATGGTCTTCCTCTGCTCACTTGTGGCATTTGACCACAACTGGGTTGGTTGCCCCCAGCCTTGCCCGACTGACTTGGACTCTTCCAAGGATCTTCTAATGCTGCAGCTTGGCGACTGCTTGGTCCACCTCCTCCTGGGCTCTCCACTTCCTCCCGGTATGGACAGTCACTACTGCTCTCTGGACTTCCATAGCTTGAAGATGAGGCGAGTCTTCTCCTGTCTGTATCCTGTGCTGATGGGGTTCACAGGCAGTTGCAGAATGCTTTTGCCCCGAAACAGCGAGGCAAGCCCAACCACTTTCTGATGTAACTGTTCGAAATTCCGTCAAGCATACTGGTCATGGACAATGGGATTTCTCCCACTTTTAGTGGCCACGTCACTCGGTGGAAGAGAGTGACCTGGTAGCACCACCCCTTCAGCTTCCCAGGAAGTTGGCTACTGTTAATTTTGGCAAGGCCCTCTCGTAGCTATTTCTGGACCATCCTCCCCATCGGCCTGTCTGAGAGCTCTGGTGTATACTCCCTACCGAGACTTTGGATGGGCTGTTCTGTTAGGAGCCGGATCCTCTCTCCTCCTGCCGTGATTACAGTCCTGTCGACCCTCACCCCTTTCCTGATTGAAAGGCAAATGCAACAATTATACTATATATATACTATATATATACAAAAAAATGATGTGTTTTTACCAGTACTTTCTTGGATGTGTTTTTAGGGAATGTTTTAACAGTAATTTTTAAGGATAATATTTTTAGTTGAAAATAAAACATAGAATGGGCAGCTCGGTGAAGCACTCGTTAGCACGTCCACCTCACAGTTCGGAGGGTGTGGGTTTGATTCCACCTCCAGCCCTCCCTGTGTGGAGTTTGCATGTTCTCCCCGTGCTTGGGTGGTTTTTCCCCGGGCGCTCTGGTTTCTTCACACATCCCAAAAACATGTGTGGTAGGCTGATTGAGCACTCCAAATTGCCCCTAGGTGTGAGTGCGAGTGTGGATGGTTGTCTCTGTGTGCGCTGCGATTGGCTGGCAACTGGTTCGGGATGTCCCCCGCCTACTGCCCGATGGGCCAAAATACCAGCAACAGTGCGTGAAAACCTTGTGAAGACTTACAGAAAACGTTTGACCTCTGTCATTGCCAACAAAGGGTATATAGCAAAATATTAATATGAACTTTTATTATTTACCAAATACTTATTTTCCACTCTAATTTGCAAATTAATTCCTTAAAAATCAGACAATGCTATTTTATGGATTTTATTTTCATTTTGTCTCTCATAGTTGAAGTGTACCTATGACGGCATCTCTCATGTTGTAAGTGGGAGAACTTGCACAATTGGTGGCTGAGTAAATACTTTTTGGCCCCACTGTATGACAATTCACATGCAGAATTGAATATTTACAAATGATACACAAAAATAAAAAACAAAGTCTGATAATCACAATTATATTTGTGGATAGGAAAAACATGTAAAAATCACAAATGTGTTGATCTAAAACACATGTAAAAATTGTAGATATATTTGTGTGAATATTTTTGCCACAAATTTCTCCTCATAGTAATAGTGGGAGAAAAGGTGGAAAAGGGAAAACCAGGGATTTGATGCCCACCCAAAAGAAAAGTGATTGATTACTGGGAGCTAAGTTGTTATGGTTCTAAGCCACAAACCGTCGCTGTCAGGCAGCTACGTGAAGACCATCCCTGGCCACTGATATTTATATATAAATACTATATAATATACTGTATATTTTACTCCATTATGAAGAGAAAGACAGGTGCTCATCAGGAGACTTATAATGCTAATAATGAATGATGTGAAATTGTATTGCCCATGTATGTAGACTGAAGCAAAACATTCACATTGTATACACTGTGTAACATCTGCAGATTCGACATGGCCTCGGAAAGCTTACCCAACGTATTCTTGGACCCTGCACCATTGTCCAGGGTGCACTGGAGGGAATTCTCAACAACACACGTCTGGGTTTCTATGATGATACCATTCATTTCATTAAGGTAAACAGAAGGCAAATTTGCAGCATAGTGACAGTTTAAGACAGTGCCTCCAGTGTTAACACCTTGAATGTACAATTTGGAATTCAACAAAAATTGTTGAGACAAAATACCTCAGAAGAATGTAAACGTCAATGTGGTTTAGTCACGCAAGACTTTAGCATATCTATGGCTATAGGTTAACTGCGCTGATGGTGTTTATTATTAAAGGTGCACTATGTGATGTTGAGGCTGCTAGCAAGATTCAAATGTAGACTCACTGCATCCCCACAACCTTCGTGATGATGAAAGATTCAGACGAATGAATGAATATATTCCAAATGGATCTCTTAGGAATTCACATTTCTACGTAAAATGCTACCGTACAGGACTTGCAGGATTTTGCAACACCTCTTCACTGGTTTTGACCGTTTGCATAGATGGATGTGTCAGAAGCCAAGACAGACCAATCCGCCCCCCATGAAAGTGTGTCAAGTGAAAGAATATGCCCCACTGTGCACACGCAATGTTAGCTAAGGCAGCCGCCTTGGTAGGTAGCGTGGCATTTTTATGTTGTAAAGTTGCTAAACAGCAATTATTACTGGTTAGATGTGTTACAGTCAATGTGTACAATTAATTACAAATAGAAGATGTTAGACAGCCAACCCTATCTAGCTGAATGAATGAATAAATAAATAAATAAATAAATAAATAAATAAATAAATAAATAAATAAATAAAAACACTATTATATATACTCCTAATTTGTCTTGAGACCTGTCCAATTTCTTCTTTTTAACTTTTGTTGTTAAGCAAAGTAATCCAGCCAAATAATTTTGCACACAGCACAAAGAGCTGTGTACTAAAGTAGGGGACAAACTGTTTGCACTTGAGCATGCGTTGGAAAAGATACCTGAACCTGCCTTTGCAAAAACACAACTGTTTCCGACAAGTAAAGACTATCAGTGGGCATCTTTGCAACATTTTGCAAACCCAAATGAAAAATCTGAATTCGCTACGTTAGCAAGCATTCACTGCTCAGGGAGATAGTGTCTTAATTAATAAAGACAGTGTTGTAAACAATACATGTAGAGTTGTAGTGACAGGTTTAACTCTGGAATAGCTCATTCAAATTGTAGTTAATCAATTTGAAAGGAAAATAGTTAAGGAATTGCCAAGTGGCTCAAAAATAACTACATTTTTGAAGTCCCACCGTGACTGGTATAACATTGCACTTCATCCCAATGATGTCATGAACAGTGTTTATCTTTTCCTTCCACAGTCCAATGCTGAGATTTGTTTTAATGAGCTGTCCACTGTACTTGGCTTGAACCCCATCATGCCCTCAGGAGCCATGTATTTGATGGTCAGTATTGCTATGAAAAAAGAAAATGCACTGATTTTTACTCATAGGAAAGTTTATTACTGTGTATTGCATCAGAATTCTGTTTTCTATAAAAAAAAAAATAATTAAAAAAAAACTATGTTATGTCAGAGTTATGGTATGTTTACAGTAGTTACTGTGCAAAATTCTGTGGCCACATCACCCTGAGCTTTGTTTATATTGTGATTTTTTTTCTTAAAGCAATCAATATCTTGTAAAATTTTATCTAATAGAACACAAGGGCTTCACACAGAATGAGTTAATAAATGTCCTCAAAACAAATGGGCACGCAAAGAGACAAGTTACATTTTACCAACCAGTACCGTATTTATTCTAATTATCGCCCAGGGCGATAATTAGAGAAGGTTTATGTCCATGGTTTATGGTGGGCGATTAATAGAGAACCCTTTTTGTCCGATCGCCAAGGGGCACTGAAATGGGCGATAATATGTATATTTTCCCTATGTAGTATGCAATGCCTGTATCTCACTGGTGTTCTTAGCACTAGAACAGCGGCTGTTTTGATCTACCTCTAACAGCGGGTGCGTCAATTGACGCTCCATCGATGCGACACGTTACCGTCGCACAACACATGTTGCACACGTCATGTTATCACGATCGTCTTGTTCGAGCACACGCCCCGATAACGTAATTGTGTGAGGATAGTGTAGTGGAGTGACGAGTGTAATTGTATCATAGTTTATGGAGAAAAACAATTTAAAAGGGACATTCGACGTGTTGTCAAACCAGTCATATTTAAACTTGTGCAATGACGTCGGCATGCGGTCGCGGAGGAAAACGTAAGTTTTGGGGGTGTTAGGCTACGGATTTTAGTTATTGATCTGACTCCAAATTGCGATCAACACTTAATACATGAGTTGCTATGTCCCAATCCACACACTGGCGCACCTAACAATTTTGCGAGTTAGTTCTGTCAAAGAGAAGACCAGTAGATCAATCAGACAAAATTTACCAATTGTTTATTCCTGAAAAAGCGCACTAATACAGGCCGGGTCCCTCACACTAAAACTCGTGCGTTTTTGTGACCACCAAAAGACGACACATTCTTCCGGTTTGCCCAGTTTTGAAGAAACACAATATGAATAGTAAAGCATGCAAAAAGTTGTGTGATGATTGGTCGATGGCCATATCCTCCCCGTCTAGGTGTTATTGCTGAGGTCAGGCAGTTGGGTTTTCCCCGAGAAGCCCGACCACCTGGACGTGATGTTCTCGTTTCTCACCGACCTTGAGGTGTTCTCGTCCGGTACTCCCCTGTCTGGGCCTATTCCACAACACTTCGAAGAAAACAAGTTCATGCAGTTTGCCTGCACATTCTTCGCCACCCACCAATCCACACGAGCACTCCAATACTAGATATTATATTAATATGATGATAACTTTAACACAACCTTAAAAAATATGTTTGCAAACTGCCGAAAGCACACTTCCCTTTCGGGGGAATTTTTAGCAGCATGGGCGATCATTAGAGGTATCAATGTTTTTTATTTATGTCATCGCTAACACACACTGGGCGATTATTAGAATATGGGCGATAATTAGAATAAATACGGTATATCTGAATTGGAACCAACCACCAGAATTGTATTAGCATCCCATGTGTATTAATGTGGAAGTAGCCCAGATGGACAAACACACCCATGAAGACAAACCCACAAACTTTTATTAATCGTAATGCTGGTGTTCAGACTTGTTTAATGTCGAACTTAGACTTAAGGGCCTTCTGGTAATCATTACGACACTGCTAACAACACTGTTTAAAAAATAATAATGGTGGCCCAAAATTTTGCACTGTATTATACAGTACAGTATCAGTAAAAACTGTGAAACATACACTATCATTATGATCACTTGAGCATTCTTCTGAGATTTGATACAAGAAGAATTTACCTTTACAAAGAAAATAATGCTCACTTTTAGTAGCTATGTCAGGTAAACATTAGAGATTTTCTAACAATATATTTATCATTTTGGTTGTATTTTAGGTTTGTTTATGGGGAAGAACTACATGGACTAATAGGCCTGTTTCTAAAATTCTGAATTTCTCATGTATGTAGCTACGTAAATGAGGTGACAAAATATTTAAATACAGATTTAACTATGACACTACCCAGTTTTGTAGCTGAATACATTCAATGAACAAAAGTTCATGAACTCGTTCATATTTTGGACAAATTAACTGAACGTTGCGCATTTTTGCTTTGTGAACGTTTTTGTGCACCCCAGAATGAGCCTGGAGCGATTTTGAAGAGCAGCTATTTTTTGTTCAAGTTTGCTCTTCTTAGACATCAAAATAAAACACTGTTAAACACACCTTAAACAAGGCTTAATTAGTCGTGGAAAACCAATTTGGCAACCCCGGCAACACACAGTTGCTTGGCGCGTGCGTACTTAAAATGCAACGTGTGCTTGGAGATGCGTAGATGACAGAATGACACTTCAGTCGATGTAAACTCATATGCCACACAACGTGCAGCCCCACTCGTTCTTGTCAAACAGCAACAATAGGGTACCTTCTGAGAGCATTCAGGAATTTTATGAAAAATTGTCGTGCTCTCAATGTCGTTGAAACACTTAATGAGATTGTTTTTTCTTGTATTAGTCATTTATTTGGGCTTTGCACCCTTTGCATTTTTATGTTTCAAATTATAAACATTTTCTGGTTCTTTGAAATGAGTTAACACATGTCCACAAAACAAATGGGCACGCAAAGAGACAAGTTACATTTTACCAACCAGTATATCTGAATTGGAACCACCCAACCACCAGAATTGTATGAGCATCCCATGTGTATTAATGTGGAAGTAGCCCAGATGGACAAACACACCCATAAAGACAAACCCACAAACTTTTATTAATGGTAATGTCACGGATCGGATGGAGCAGCTTGGACCAGGGTTTATTGGAGGAACTCAAAAGACAGACTTGGCAAACTGACATGACTTAACAAAACAATAACTCGACTGACTGACCGGAACGTGAGACAAGAAAACAACAGGACATGGAGACATCAAGACATAACGACAACAACAACACAATGATCCGACGGGGAGTGAGGGGCAGACAGGACTTAAATACAAAACACGAGGCAGGTGACCGTGATTACATTGATTGAGGTGAAACAGGAGGGGAGGGGCGACGCGAACAGAAACTATGGCAACCTAGACATAGCAAAACTGGGGACGAGACGTGACAGTACCCCCTCCCCCAACAAGAGACGGCTCCCTACGTTGCAAAAAACTGAAACCCCCACGCGGCGAACGGGGGGGCGGGCGTGTAGCGCACCAGTCCAAATGGCCATGGCAAAGTCCTAACCGCGCTCAGCGGCAACTCTGGGGACATGAACCGCGCTCAGCGGCAACTCTGGGGACATGAACCGCAATCAGTGGCAACTGTGGGGACATGAACCGCAATCAGTGGCAACTCTGGGGACATGAACCGCAATCAGCGGCGACTCTGGGGACACAAACCACAAGCGGCGGATACTCTGGGGACACGAACCGCATTCGTCGGCAACTCTGGGGACACAAACCGCAATCGGCGGCAACTTTGGGGACACAAACCGCAAATGGCGGCAACTCTGGAACACGAACCGCAATCGGCGACAACTCTGGGGACATGAACCGCAATCGGCGGCAACTCGGGGGACATGAACCGCAATCGGCGGCAACTCGGGGAACATGATCCGCAATCGGCGGCAACTTGGGGGACATGAACCGCAATCGGCAGCAACTCGGGAGACATAAACCACAATCGGCGGCAACTCGGGGGACAGAACCGCAATTGGCGGACGCACGGGAAGCAGAGCCGTACTCTGCGGCAAACGGGGAGTCTGAACCACAATCAGCGCCAATCGGAAAGTCAAAGCCGCAATCACCGGCATTTGGAAGTCTGGACCACGATCAGCGGCATTCGGAAGGCGGAGCTATGGCAGCAGCAAGAGCCACGCACCGCAGCAGTGGGAGAGGGGCCAGGGACAATCGCGGGTCCGGCGCAGCTGGCTTGAATTCTGGCAACGCCCGCGGGTACTGCGACGCTGGGGTGGAGCCCGATGGCGGCCGCGGAGCCCATGGCGCTGGAACAAGCTCGGACGACGGACGTGGATCGAGCGTCGCGGACGGGAGCTGGTGGTGGAGGGGGGTGCAAGCGCTGATCGCTATAGTGGTCTGATCATTTTGTCACGGATCAGATGGAGCAGGGCGACCGAATGCAGCCTGGACCAGGGTTTATTGGAGGAACTCAAAAGACAGACTCGGCAAACTGACATGACTTAACAAAACAATAACTAGACTGACTGACCGGAACGTGAGACAAGAAAACAACAGGACATGGAGACATCAAGACATAACGACAATAACAACACAATGATCCGACGGGGAGTGAGGGGCAGACAGGACTTAAATACAAAACATGAAACACGAGGCAGGTGACCGTAATTACATTGATTGAGGTGACACAGGAGGGGAGGGGTGACGCGAACAGAAACTACGGCAACCTAGACACATAGCAAAACTGGGGACGAGACGTGACACGTAATGCTGCTTTCTGGTTCTTTGGGCAAACAAGTTAAGAAATAATTCTTTAACAAAAATTTTAAACTAATTAAAGCAAATATAATTCTACGGCGACCTTGAGTGCCTTAAAAGGCGCCTTATAAATAAAATGTATTATTATTATTATTACTTTAAATTTGTTACACATTTAATGTTTCATTTGTTTCCAACTTCAGTCATGCACCTTCAGCGGATTGTTTATGTTGGCATATTCTGGACCACACTCATGAATGAATTTTAGCAATTTTCGAATGTATTTGAGATTGTAAGGTGATAGCAGCACATGGATGTTAGTGTGAATGGAATAGGTGAAAACAATGAAAAAATTCTGATATGCCAGAGGGTGAAAGCTCACAGCAACTTTTTAAATTTTGATTGTGGTGAAGAAAAATACTACAAACCTTTCATATTTGGAACGATGAACTTATAGTTCAAATAATTTCAATTAAGAACTATGATCTGAACAAGTTCATTTTAAAATTTGTGAACTGAACTTCTAGGTCGAGATAGAAAATGACCTTTCCTGACACTGCAGTCATTACCTGTATACCATTTCACAACACTGCAGAACTACAACCATAAAAAAAAAAAATAGTATAAAAATTAGAGCATTGATATCTCAGTAAAGGTGTTTTTTTATACAGCTCTTGTATCGATCTTGTTATTTTTAAAAGTGTTTATTATGTTTTGTTTGTGTGCATAATGCATCCATCCATCCATCCATCCATACCACCATCCATCTATACCACTTAACCTGCTCACGGGTGAGTGAGCAGGAGCTTATACCGGGTGACTTTGGGAGAATGGAAGATCACACCCTGGACTGGCCAATATTTTTCACAACTCCCATGTACAACAGGCAATCATTTTCGCTCACATTCTCACCCTCATGGAGTGACTGTGATGCTTACCAATTACTAAATTTGAATCTTTTTGATGCAAAGGCTATACATTTTGATAGCTAATAACAGGTTTGTGCAGTGTTTCATACTATAATACTGTAGGTATCCATATCTGTGTCCAGTTTTCAATTATCACCAGCTATTGTAATTTTGGTGTGAAATTTGAGGGTTTGCTCTGACTGTGTGTGTGTATGTGTGTGTGTGTGTGTGTGTGTGCGTGCGTGCGTGCGTGCGTGCGTGTGTGCGTGCATGCATGTTTTCAGATTGGAATCGACATAAAGAGCTTTCCAGATTTTCATAATGATGTTGACTTTACTCAACAGCTGGTGACCGAGCAGTCAGTTTTCTGTCTGCCTGCCACAGTACGTTCCCATGCACCCTAAGAACTTTTTGGCATTCTTTGTCATAAAAATATCACATAACTAGCCACAGTGCATCCATTTCTTCTCTTCTCACAGGCTTTTGAGTACCCCAACTTCTTCCGCATTGTGGTGACAGTCCCAGAGCAGATGATGATGGAAGCATGTGGTAGGATCCGGGAGTTTTGCCTGCACCACTACCGGCCAGGCAGTCACGATAATGCCCTGGATCAGTGAGAGTCCAACTATTGTGATGGCATGGAAATTAACATGTAACTGCACATACTGAGCATGAATCTATATTAAGACCAAGTTTACATGCTTACCTCAGATGCGGTTTGTTGTCATCACATTTTCAATGGTCACCTAAATATGTCTCTTGAATATTTTTTATTTATATCATTACGTATGTACCAGATGGTAAACACTAGTTTGTTGTTTATTTATCTAATTGATAGTTACACTTTTTAGTCTTTAGAATTTGGGATCGCAGACCATGCATATGGCATTACTGTTGTTTTAATCCTCTTATTTTGAAGATGTCTCATGATTGTTCTGTACAGAGTGCTTCATATGGATTCTCTATGTTATTCTAATTATTTTAACGTATGTTTTTTCTCCCCTTTACATTTTAGAGTACAAAACTTTGGTCACCACCGCTTAAAAGTCACAAATATACATTGGCCCATAACAATGATCATCACTTTTCTGCCACTTACGGTGCCTTGATGCATGGCATGACATTCAAGTATTTCTCAATACGGTACTGCATTAATTATCGAATATAAATACATTTATAATACTACAGCTGCAAACAGCTTAGGCCCTTGCAGCCCCAGCACTGGCACGTTGGAATATTGACACATTGAAATTGGATTTTATTTTTTATGAAGTAAATCAGGATAAAAGCTCTCTAAATTGCCAATGGTCAGGCAAAATCTGAAAGGGAATAGAAAATGGCTGACTTTCCATTGAGTTTAGAGAAGAGCTCCAGAGAGTTTTTGTAGGTCTTGAGCTATTACATACCTGTATGTCTCCAATTTTTGTTAGATATTGGTGAAATGTTCAGCAGGGGTGTTTCATTGAAAATGTGTGGAGAGTGCAACAAACCCATATTTTTCAAATGTGCAATTAACTCTAAATTATTATTTTATCAATAAGCGACCTCTACAAAAGAAATTTCAAAATGGTGGACTTTAACAGCTGGTTTTGGAGATCATGGTCTGTTACATATACCTCCCAAAAATGTTGACGTTGGTGAAACATACAACTGGGGCTAAGTCGTTAAAAATGTGTAATTTGTAAAATATATTTGTAAAAGTATATTTGTAAAATAGTGATGTTGTTTCCAGACTTGATGGACTTGCAAAGTTTCAGGAATTTCGGTGCATGTTTAGATTCTCAAGAGTAGTGTTGTTTTCGTGATACAACATAATAAAGGCCTAAGCAATCTTCTGAGCAAATGTGAGGTAAATCTGGTTTTTGTGTTGGAAGAAAAACATCAAAGAAAAAAAAAGTGCTCTCATGCACACGTGACACGTGGAACGTGGGATGGACCTTCATGGAGCCTGGAAGGTACAGACGGACAGCGGACGGGCTAATTACCTTGCGTATTGGAAACCGTCCTACGAAGCGGGGTGCCAGTTTGCGAGATTCTGATCATAGCGGCAGATCCCGCGTCGAGAGCCACGCTCGCTGCCCCGCTCTGTACACCGGGGCCGGCGTTCGGTGCTTGTTTGCCTGGCGAGCGTAGCCAGAAACTGTGTGGAGGAGAGACACCCGGGCTCTCGCCCAGGCCCGATGACAGCGGCCAACACAGGTGTCAAACCTGCATTTTTTATTAAAGTGACCAGCTTCCCATTAAAGGGTTCGATAAGCCGGGGTGAAGGGACTCGTCCATATCTAACCACCCAAGTTAAATTCATTTTAACAGAATCAATCTAATTTCTTTATGACGCCAATCCCTTTCAAGTCGACTGACGCGCATGCCGAGTAACTCAATTCGAGGCAGGTCGTCAAAATGACCGCGCCATAATGATGGCTCCCTTCGGGGGTCTGATGCTTTTGTTATGTTATGGATATTTGTAGATGTCTTTGTTAAAACCTCAGGGATTTGTTGGTCTAGCGCACCCTTGCACTAGTTTTGCCGAAGTAACTATTTATATGGGTCTGCTCTACGTTGTTGCTGAAGTAGCGAGCCTACTTGTCTTTATTCGATAAAGGATCGAATTAATGGAAGTATGACAATAATAGTATTTGAGAAGAAATTTAATACATTAATTCCTAGTTCTAAAACTATATGTAAACTCTTGGCAATTGTCCGGGTGAAACTTAAACACGGCCCGACAAATACGGGACGGGCCCGTGACCAACGGACAATCAGACAAATTTAAACCTAACGATAATCCTACTAATCTAATTCAAACACATTCGTTATCTCACTCCAGTGAAGTAAATATTTAAACGAATTAAATATTTAACGAAATGAACTGATCCTTCAAATAATTTTGAAGGCAATTTAATTTGGCAATTGTTCGAGTGAAACGTAAACGCGGCCCGACAAATATGGGACGGGACCGTGACCAACGGACAATTAACCAAATTTGACTTCTAACAATAATCCAACTAATCTAATTTAAACACATTCGTTAATTTTATTTATTACGGTACGATTTTATACCATAACAACCACCCGTCAATGAATCGATTTGTCACACCAACCGCAAACAATCGATTGCATATATCATACAAATTAGCGCACAACGGATTTAAATGAGTATATAAAACACATTTATTGAAGAAGCATGAAATAGAATTGCAAATCTTAATTCCTCCAAAAATTGAACAACTTCACAAACTGATACCCGTGGAAATAAAATCATTCAATCCTCCAAAAACTGAACAATCCCACTCACTGATACCCGTGCAAATAAAATCATTCAATCTCGGAGTACTTTGATTATAAAACATAGATCAGAAAAGAAGGAAAAGGTAGCTACCATATGGGTGCTATTTTTTGGTGGAAATAAAATCAAGTGATCAGTTCGATCTTATTTCTAAAATCCCAATTATGGAAATAGGTTGGCCTCGAGAGGACCGACTGCCTGATGACTGTCCCCCACTCGCGTAAATACTGAAAAAGTCGTTCCCCTCACCTAGTTGCTCATGCAATTTGTCCAGTCCAATTCTTTTGAGTAAATCCAAGTCAATCCAGGCAAGCGATCTTGCGTCTCACACAAAGATCCCGGAGGCTTGGAAAAAGTCTTGGAACTCGTACGGACTTCTTCACGTATGGACGCTCTTTGGGAGAGAGAAGCCCCGACGCTGCCTGTAGCGGTCTTTTTATAGACTTCCCTGCCCCCCCCCTTTACTGGCACCTATATTTCCCATAGGATAAGATTGCCCAGTTTCTCACGCTTATACACCTGCAGCTGTTTCTGCCCTTCATCTGTCCCACGCACTATCTCTCACCATAAGTATAGCCACACCCTGGTAAGCACATCACTTCCTCTTTTCTTCACTTCCCTTTTTATGAAAATAACACTTCAAAATTACATTTCAATCAAAGATAAAATCGAAAATCCAAACCTTTAAATCAATCTTTTAAACATTTTTTTAACACACCATCATTTTCATAGTTGTGGGCACCTTGGTCCGATTGAGTGATAATATTGCTTTAAGCTGTTACAGAATATATTCTTAGCCAAGCAAAGAAAATAAGATCAAAACTAAAAACCACATTTGTGCTTCCGTGCGTGACCCAAAAACGACCACGTGTTTTTCTGTTTATCTCTATTTTTGCTAGTTCAACTTGTCTTGCCCAACTTTGATCTCATGTAACGGTTTGGCACCATCTCTTGGAAAAATTTGGAATTTCAGCAATGCCAATTTAGAAGAAAATAAACATCAGCGTTGGATCAGGGAGGCCATTGAGATCCGCAAGCGGGGCCCGAGAACCATCAACAGGGATGAGGGAGCCTATATGCTCTCTACAACCTGGAACAGCATTCTGGAGAGGTGAATGGACAGCAGAGGGCGTGGCTCACCTGTCAAATCTGACAGGTGAGCCACGCCTTCATCCATCTGCTGATAAAGATGCGTCACTATGACATCTGTGACACTCTGATGAAGGCGGAAGAAACCGCCGAAACATGTCAGGTGAATAACCTAAACAATTTGTTTGATATAAAAGAAACCAGTGAAGTGAATGCCAATTTATTCAATAATTCTCAATTCAAATTTTGCACCATCTGCTACTAAAATTTGGAATTTCAGCAATGCCAATTTTTTCAATAATTCTCAATTCAAATTTTGCACCATCTGCTACTAAAATTTGGAATTTCAGCAATGCCAATTTATTCCTGGGAACAATCCATACTCACTTTTCGCACCATCTTTTCTCCCCATCCACCATGTTACTCGACACAGGCCAGGGCCGACAGGCACGCCGCACTTCGCTCCTGGTGGTCGAACAGAGGCGGTTGGTACCTGAAGATGCAGTGGAATGGTGAGAGGCCCGTAGCAGAACTGGAAGCTGTTTGTCCCATCCACGCTGATCTCCGGCGGCCATACACCGGAGAGACTTGCCCAGCTCCTGATTAAGGCGCCCCGCTTGCCCATTAGACTGCGGGTGAAAGCCCGAGGAAAGGCTGGCCGAAGAGCCGACAGAACTCTGCCCAAAAGGCGGAAGCGAATTGCGGGCCACGGTCCAACACATTGTCCTGCGGGAGACCGTGGTGTCGAAACACCTCCCGCAGCAGAATCGACGCAGTCTGCTTTGCGGGTGGGAGCTTAGGCAAGGGAATGAAGTGCGCCATCTTACTAAAACGGTCCACGACCGTGAGAACCACTGTGTTCCCCTCGGAGGGCAGAAGACCCGTGACAAAAATCAACAGACAAATGAGACCAGGGGCGCCGGGGAACTGGCAAGGGTTAGAGCAGCCCTGCCGGAGGACGGTTAGACGACTTAATACATTTACAGATGGGGCAGGCCCGGATTTAATCGCGAGTGTCCTCCTTCCAGGTGGCCCACCAAAAATGTTGGGCCACCACGTACCTCGTCCGGGTAGCCCCGGGATGACAGGCAAGACGGGAGTCGTGCGCCCACTGCAGGACGGATGCCCGAAGGTCTTCAGGGATGAATAGGAGACCCTCCGGGCAATTGCTGAGGCCGGGTTGGTCGCGTGAGGCTGCCTTCACCTGGCGCTCAATGTCCCAAGAGAGGGTGGTGACCCGGACTGCTTGATTTGCTGCTGCTGTTGCTGCAGCTGATGCTGCTGTTGCTGACACTCCTCAATCAAGGTTCGGATCTCCACCGACAGACTGTGGTCTCGGTCCGCTAAAGTCAGGGCAATGCCGTCTGGTCGCTCGCTGGCTGCATCGTGATGGTCAGTCTGTACTGTGAGGAAACAGGCAGTACAGCCAAATGCAGAGCGACACAGACTTTATTGCAGGGAAGGAAGGGAGCAGGAGAGCGCTGCAGCGGCGATCGGACGGGGGTGTTGCCGTCACGGAAAGGGGGCTGGATGACGGACCAGGCTGCACTGGGTCGGGCTGGCTACGGGCTGGAACACACCAAGAAGAACGATCGACCACGCAAGCGGGCGATCAAGACAGGCCGAACAAGGAAAGCATTAAATATGCAAGGGGACTCAGACGGACAGCTTCAGATTCAACTGATTGGGGCCGTGGCCGAGTGGCAGGTGACGCAGCCACGTGACAAACCCCTCCACCATAATATACATATACGTATACAGACAACTTGGCTTGGATCATTAGGACACACAAACCCCTCCACACCATGCGGACCTTCCTCCATCAGCTCCCGCTGCGACACCCGGTCCAAGTCTGTCGTCCGAGCTTGTTCCAGCGCCACGGACTATGCGGCCGCCATCGGACTTTGCTCCAGCGATGCCAGACTCACAGCCGCCATCGGAGTTCCTCCCGGCGCCATCGGCTCCGTGACTGTCATCGGACTTCGCTCCCGCGACGCCGGACCCGCGGCCGCCATCGGAGTTCCTCCCGGCACCATCAGGACCCGCCATGTGTCCGCCAATTGCGGTTCTGTCCCCCGAGTGTCCGCCGATTGGGGTTCTGTCCCCCAAGTTGCCGCTGATTGTGGTTCATGTCCCCCAAGTTGCCGCCGATTGCGGTTGGTGTCCCTAGAGTTGCCGCCGATTGCGGTTCGTGTTCCAGAGTTGCCGCCGATTGCGGTTCGTATTCCAGAGTTGCCGCCGATTGCGGTTCTTGTCCCCCGAGTAGCCGCCGATTGCGGCTCGTTTCCCCTGAGTAGCCGCCGATCGCGGTTCGTGTCCTCCGAGTAGCCGCCGATTGCGGTTCATGTACGCTCACTTGATCCTTTTTTTTGCTCCTCTTATTTATTTATTTGTTGTGTTATTTATTCATTATTTATTCAGCACGCTGTTGTTATACTTGTTTACTTGTTTGTCTGTTGTGGGTGGGCCATGTCTTGTCACCGTGGGATAGGCGGGAACGAAATTTCGGTTTCTTTGTGTGTCTTTGGCATGTGGAGAAATTGACAATAAAGCTGACTTTGACTTTGATGTCCCTAAGTAGCCGCCGATTGCGGTCCATGTCCCCAGAGTTGCCACCGAGCACGGTTAGGACTTTGCCATAGGCCAGTGAGGTCGTTTGGACTGGTGCACTTCTTTCCATCACCCCCGCTCACCGCGTGGGGGTTTCGGATTTTTGGGACGTCGGGAGCCGTCCCTTGTGGGGGGGTACTGTCAGTGTCTGTGTGCTCACCCCTCCCTTCCTGTGTCTACTCTCAATCTATGTTAATCACAGTCACCTCCCTCTCGTTACCTGTCGCGTATATAAGTCCTGTGTGCGTGTCACACCCCTGTCGGATTGTTCTCATCTCGTCTGTCTTCGTCGTTCCTGTCTTTATCTTGTCTTTTTGTTCAGTTAGTCTTGTCCCTAGTCGAGCTTCTTATAGTCTGTCTTTGAGTTCTCCAATAAACCCTGGTCCAAGCTGCATTTGGTCGCCCTGCTCCATTCCTTCCATGACAATATACATTTATTGACACAAAAAAATTACAAATAAATACTTTGCGGATTTCACTTATCGCGGGTGGTTTTTGGAACCAATTATTTGCAATAAACGAGGGATTACAGTAGAGGACTGTCTCAGAAAATTAGAATATTGTGATAAAATTCTTTATTTTCTGTAATGCAATTAAAAAAACAAAAATTTCATAAATTCTGGATTCATTACAAATCAACTGAAATATTGCAAGCCTTTTATTATTTTGATATTGCTGTTTATGGCATAAGAAAACTCAAATATCTTTTGGTTGGTTGGTTGGTTGGTTGGTTGGTTGGTTGGTTGGTTGGTTGGTTGGTTGGTTGGTTGGTTGGTTGGTTGGTTGGTTGGTTGTGTACAGGACTGTGTCAGAAAATTAGAATATTGTAATAAAGTTCTTTATTTTCTGAAATGCAATTAAAAAAAACAAAAATGTCATACATTCTGGATTCATTACAACTCATCTGAAATATTGCCATCCTTTTATTATTTTAATATTGCTGATTATGGCATACAGCTTAAGAAAACTCAAATATCCTATCTCAAAATATTAGAATATCATGAAAAAGTATACGAATAGGGTATTCAACTAATCACTTGAATCATCTAATTCACTTCTGAGCATTGAAAAACACTCAGCTTGGTTCAGTAAACTAAATCACAAGTATGGGGAAGACTGCTGATCTGACTGCTGTCCAGAGGACCATCATTGACACCCTCCATCAGGAGGGTAAAACAGAAAAAGAAATTTCTTAAAGAGCAAGTTGTTCACAGAGTTCAGTTTCAAAGCACATACACAAAAAGTCTGTTGGAAGGGGGAAATGTGGCAAGAAACGCCGCACAACCAAGAGAGATGACCACAGCCTTAACAGCATTGTGAAGAAGAGTCGCTTCCAGAATTTGGAGGAGCTTCAAAGACAGTGGACTGAAGCTGGAGTCCAGGTATCAAAAGCCACTGTTCAGAAACGTGTCCGGGAAATGGGCTACAATAGCCGTATTCCCATGGTAAGGCCACTTCTGAACTCAAGACAACGGAAGAAACGTCTGACTTGGGGTATGGAAAAGAAGCACTGGACAGTTGCAGAGTGGTCCAAAGTCCTCTTTTCAAACGAAAGCAAGTTTTGTATTTCCTTTGGAAGTCAAGGCGCCAGAGTTTGGAGAAAGATTGGAGAGGAGTAAAATCCAAGTCGCTTGAAATCCAGTGTGAAGTTCCCACAGTCAGCGATGGTTTGGGGAGCCATATCAGCTGCTGGTGTTGGTCCACTGTGTTTCATCAAGTCCAGAGTAAATGCAGCTATGTACCAAGAGATTTTAGAGCACTGCATGCTTCCGTCTGCTGAAAAGCTCTAAGGAGATGATGATTTCATTTTCCAGCATGATCTGGCACCTGCCCACAGTGCCAAAACCACCAGTAAACGGTGTACTGACCATAGCATTACTGTCCTCGATTCGCCTACCAATTCCTCTGACCTGAACCCCAAAGAGAATTTGTGGGGTATTGTGAAGAAGAAGCTGAAAGACAACAATGCAAATGAGCTAAAGGCCGTTACTGAAGCATCCTGGGCATCCATAACACCTCAGCAATGCCACAGGCTGATTGCCTCCATGCCACGCCACATTGATGCAGTAATCTGAGCAAAAGGATTCCCAACCAAGTACTGAGTGCATTAATGGACATTTTCAAATGTTTGATTTTGTTTTGCTGTTATAAATCTTTTTTTTTTACTTGGTCTGAGGAAATATTCTAATACTTTGAGATAGGATTCTTGAGTTTTCTTAAACTGTAAGCCATAATCAGCAATATTAAAATAATAAAAGGCTTACAATATTTCTGTTGATTTGTAATGAATCCAGAATGTATGACTTTTTTTTAATTGCATTTCATCATAATATTCTAATTTTTCCGAGACAGTCCTGTATATCAAATAACTAAAACATAACTTTCTCGAACCATCCGTGTCACTCCAAATCATTAAATCCATTGAAATCTTCGTCCACTGTGTCACTTATAAACAACTCCGCTGACTCCGGAAGTAGTTGCGGCACTGACATCAGACTCATCGTCAGTTGCAGTTCCAATTATTCTGCAGGTCTAGAGCGCCCTTATGCGGTTTAGTATCAAAATAACATGTGAAGTGATATACTAGTAAGTAAGTAATATGCTAATAACCAAGTAATAATGTGTTAATAATTTAACATAAATCACTCCGGAGTATAAATCGCACCCCCAGCCAAACTATGAAAATAAACTGCTACTTATAGTACTTATAGTACTTATAGTAGTTAAGGACAGGCAAGTGGTCAGGGCGGGCAGCGAGCAAAGCGAGTTGGGTCAGTACACGGGTAAGGTCGGCAACGGGAATTGTTTGGGCAGAGCGCAGTGAGCACAGGGGCAGCGTTACAGGCAGGGTAAGAGGACGAACCAACAGTGTGAAGACGAGAGTCCGGAGATTAAATAGGCAGTACAGTAATCCCTCGTTTATCACGGATAATTGGTACCAAGACCTTCCGCGATAGGTGAAAATCCGCGAAGTAGTGTCACCCTCTCAGTCACCTTTGCAATCATTGAATATTACACTGCACAGGATGCATATGGTGAGGTCGTGGGGATTCTGTGCATTCTTGAATTCAACTATAAATGCACTCCAATCCATCCATCCATCCATCCATCCATCCATCCATCCATCCATCCATCCATCCATCCATCCATCCATCCATCCATCCATCCATCCATCCATCCATCCATCCATCCATCCATCTTCTGAACCGCTTAGTCCCCACGGGGGTTGCGGGTGTGCTGGAGCCTATGCCAGCCGTCATCGGGCAGTAGGCGGGGGACACCCTGAACCGGTTACTAGCCAATTGCAGGCCACACAGAGACAAACAACCATTTGCACTCGCACTTACACCTAGGGACAATTTGGAGCGCTCAATCGGCCTACCAAGCATGTTTTTGGGATGTGGGAGGAAACCGGACTGCCCGGAGAAGACCTACGCGGGCCCGGGGAGAACATGCAAACTCCACACAGGGAGGGCCGGAGGTGGAATCGAACCCGCACCTTCCTAACTGTGAGGCGGACGCGCTACCCAGTGCTTCACGGAGCCGCCCACTCCAATTCACTTTTGTTCTAATCTAATCAAGCGTACTAGTGTTAACAGTAACTTGGCAGCTTGGAGTTTTTTATATATATATATATATATATATATATAGGGAGCAAGTGGGAGCATTAAAGCTGATCATGGCGAAAAGTGGAAAGTCGTGCGCAAAACGGTTAAATTAAAAAAAAAATAATCGCAAAATATGAGTCCGGTGTGTGTGTGTCAGTTGGCGCGGGAGTCTTGCATGGCAAACGCGACAATAAGCTCGATCCACACGAACTTTGATACAGTACGTATACTGTGTTATCTTTCTTTAGAATTTCTGCAGTTTTTTGTTTTGTTTTTGTTTTTTGAAATTAAGAAAGAAAATTAGACTGAAAAAGTGGGGGTCGTCTTACATTCCGGGTCTAGACAATATAATCATTCACAACACTAGATGTCGCCAGATACCTTCACAGCGAAGTTACGTCCCAGCGCCTTATGTCTCGCGTGAGTTACCTCAGCTTATCGCGATTGTTAGAGTTTGTGCGCAACGGTAAGTTAAAGGTTGCAGGTATCGACTGAGTATGTTTCTGAGATCGTGTGCGTCTTTGACACAAAGTGAGTATATACATTTCATTGTTACTACTTTCCACTGTTGTGCCGTTTGTCCGGTCGCGGTTTGCTTCGTGTGCGCCGTTTGATTGACAACTCCGGCGCGCTTCTTTAAGTTTGCCTTGCATCGTACGAGTAGCCGTTACGCAGCAAATGTATTTTGTTGTCTCGATGACTTATGTTTCGTGTGTTGCCGAGAGTATTTCATAAATGGTTATTTAGTATAGCGGAACTGTAGAACTTTAGAAGTTGAGCGTTGACGTGTATTTCTGTCTCTTGCAGACTCACCCCCCCCCCCCCCCCCCCCCCCACACACACACACACCACACCACAAACCACACACACCCTACTCCTGACCTACATAGATTTTATATTAACACATTTCTGATTGTTGGGAGATGTTTTTTGGTCATCGTTTTATGAAAATCAATGTTTGATTGCAAAACGCAACAGGCACTGCCGCAAAGTGGTCCTTGCTGCAGAACCAATCAAAACTCGTAACAACGTGACTTGATGTCTCCCAATGGCATTCCTCCAACTCAGGAACTAGGAAGTAAATATTGCCTCTGGTCTATTGACAACAATGGACTTTGTTTGCACTTGGTAAGCTCTTATTTAATATAAATTCATATTGAAAATGGCTACGGATAGCCTAAGACAGGCTAAGAACAGATCTCAATGATTTGTGAAAAGCCCTAAAATGTGATAGGATGTTAGGAATCATCAGCAGTTTATATGCAGTCAATTTTGGCTTCAGAGATTACACATGGCTAATTTACGTTACAGAGAGTAGCTACAGTAACTCCTGGTTTTGCCTTACCGTCTTTCTCAGATAGTAATCTAACATAAAAGTTAGTCAAACAACCCTAACCCAATGCTAATAATACTTGTTTCACATTCTTGTTGGGTGTTACACTAGCATGTTGTGGGTAGTGCAATACCATTAAACAAGACCAAAGAGAGGGTTATAGTGGTAGAGAACATTTATATTGGTCACACAATAACAACATTACCATTTGTAATTTACAGCGTTCAGACAGTCCAAACACACACGTCTGTACAAGGTAGGTCGTTTGATTTGCACGTGCATCTCCCCTTCATACATTGTGTTTCTTTGCTGGAGCAGTACACAAGTTCCAGGATTCTAACTGGGGCTGGAGGAAGTGACATCCAGTCAATCTCAAAGAAGTCTCCATTGATGACTAACTTTATGTATTTTAGTAGCAATGCTCCAAAATGTATTGGTTGTTTTTCTGTTTCTCCAGATGCTCAACCTTGGACGACACTACAGATATCTTCTAGGCCTAATCTAATCTAACCTAGCGTGAGGGGTCTATCGTAATCTTGCAAGATCAAAGATTGAGCTGGACACCCCTGCACTGTAGTTACACATCACAAAATCAACATTCTGTTGATTCCTTTCTATTCCAGGCTAGATCTGACTTTGACTCATACATGCTGCATGAGGGCGCACTATGGCTGTGGATTAATTGGATTCTCACTGACAATGAGTTCCATTCACTGACTTCCGAAGTCAGGAGATTTAATGATTTGGAGTGACACAGATTATTCGATAAACTTGTTATTTTATATCATAGTTATTGATATATAGTTTATTTAGAGTAGCAACGTGTATGTTGTTAGACTTTTTTTTTTTTCAAAGTCAAAGTCAGCTTTATTGTCAATTTCTCCACAAGCCAAAGACGCACAAAGAAACCGAAATTTCGTTCCCCCCTATCCCACGGTGACAAGACATGGCCCACAACAGACAAACAAGTAAACAAGTATAACAACAGCGTGCTGAATAAATAATGAATAAATAACACAACAAATAAATAAATAAGAGGAGCAAAAAAAAAAAAGAAGGAGCAAATGCGCGTACAGCAGACATTCCAGAAAATAGCGCAACAGTGCCGCACGCTACGCAGAAGGGGGTAGCGAGTTCAGGGTCCTAACAGCCTGGAGACTTCAGTCGTTTACAATTTTCTAGGGAGGCCGTGAAGGCAGCAGGGGGGGGGGGGGGGGGGGGGGAGAGCGATCCGGGGCGCTTGTGTGTGTTGGCTCACATGTTGAGCTCTTGATTTGTGAAATAAAGAGCCGGTGTTGTGCTCAATTTGGTTCCCCCGTGAGATTTTGTTCCCCCTGCCGCGGGAGCGCGCACGCCTTATTTGGAAAGCAAAAAACCGATTCCGTATGGGGTCATCACTATGTTGTTTCAATAAAACCATGAAGAATTCACATTTGCGTCAGTCAATTTTAATTTTTAGAAAGGATTATTCTCATTTGATATCTGTAAGTTCATCAGCGTTCTGCCGTTGAAGCGGGATGCATTCAAAGACCAGTTGTACAGACGGAACACTCATTCACTTCACCAAAAAGCAACAATATAATTACGTGAGCTCTTTGCATAAACCTCGATGCAAAGAAACTCCTCTTTTTGGCTACCATTACATGCTACAAGGAGTATATATTACAAAGGAGACTTTATAATTAATTGTGATCATTCATCCATCCATTTTATTACTCAGGTATTTTCAAAGCAAATTAATATTGTTGCATTTATTAATTTGCTTTAAAATATAATTAAAAGCTGACACTAAAGCGATGTCAAACGGCGGCCCCGTGAGAATAAGTACCCCCCCCCCCCTTATTTTGAGAACGGTGAGTGCTGGACTCCAACTGTTTTTTTTTCTGTCTTCCTGGGGGTCTGTTCAGGTAGTGTGGCAAATTTGAACAGGTTCCCTCATTCCTAGGCCAAATTATAGGGGGGAACACATCCTCACGGCGGCCCCGTGAGGATATGTTCCCCCCCATTTTGAGAACGGTGAGTCCTGGACTTCAACTGGCTCTTTTTCTGTCTTCCTGGGGGTCTGTTCAGGTAGTGTGGCAAATTTGAACAGGTTCCGTCATTCCTCGGCCAATTTACAGGGGTGGAACACATCCTCACAGCGGCCCCGTGAGGGAATGATCCCCCCTCATTTTGAGAACGTTGAGTGCTGGACTCCAACTGTTTTTTTTCTGTCTTCCTGGGAGTCTGTTCAGGTTGTGTGGCAAATTTGAACAGGTTCCCTCATTCCTAGGCCAAATTACAGGGGGGAACATATCCTCACGGCAACCCCGCGAAGAAATGTTACCCCCATTCAAAACGGTGTATATGTGTGTGTGTTTAATTAATGAGGTGCATTTCGATTTACATGTTTGAAAAGCTAAACCAATACATATTTTAGGAGAGGGTTACAAATGTTCCTTTTAACTATTGTATGCTGAATACTCATAGTGAGGAAATTCTTGAATGCTTTGTGCAGTTCGAACTTAATAACGGAGAAGAAAAAATAAATAAATGATTTATGCAGTGATACCTTTATTACTGCACTTTATCAATTTCGTTGTCCTTATTTTGGTCAAAGAACTTTGTTTCTTAATCATATAACATACATAAAAAATAATAACTTTAAACTTTATTAAGAAATTTAAAAAAGCAAAATGTTCTTCAAGCAAGCTTCAAATATTTAGCATTTAATCTCTGTACATGTACACAAAAAAGAGCCTTCGGTTGGAGGCTCCCCGACACACAAGATGGAACCACCTGCAACACTCGTCACACTGAATCTGGTAAACAAAGAAAAAACCAAGATTATACAATGCAGCACATACATTTTAAAATATTATACGTTAGGAAGTTATAAACATCAAAATGTGCACTGTTAAAAACATAGAACAACAGACAACAATTTACAATGAATTTGTAATTCAATATATTTCTTAATCATCACATGCATTAGTTAACAAGACCGGACATAATTACCCATCTGTTGTCTGTGTCATGTGTAGCTTTCCCACAAAAAAAGCACAAGTTAGATAAATCATCTGTGAAAACAAAGACACAAGGATTGCTATAGTACTTCCCTGTGTAAAACTTAACTAAGTTGTATATAGCATTGATAGCACAGTCAAGACCATTCTTTGGGTGGCAATAACATCTCTTGGGTGAATATTACTTACCAGTTTCTAATAGAAGCATTGGGGCTATTTGGTGACAAGTTTGAATTCCAGACAATATTGTTTGACCAAAAGAAGGAAAACAAAAATATCTATTTGTTTATTTATTTATTTAGTATCCAATATTGTAAAGTTGCCCCGTGAGGATGTATTCCCCCCTCTGTAACTTGGGCTAGAAATGAGACAACCGGTTCAGGTTTGCCACATCACCTGAACAGACCCCCAGAAAGACAAAAAAAAAAAAGTCAGTGTAGGTCCAGGTCTCACCTTTCTCTAAACGGGGGGAACATATTCTCACGGGGCCGCCGTGAGGATATGTTCCCCCCTGTAATTTGGCCCAGGAATGAGGGAACCTGTTCAGATAACGTCACACTACCTGAACAGACCCCCAGGAAGACAGAAAAAGAGCCAGTTGGAGTCCAGCACTCACCGTTCTCTAAATAGGGGGGGGGGGGGACATATCCTCACGGGGCCGCCGTGAGGATGTGTTCCCTCCCTGTAATTTGGCCTAGGAATGAGGGAACCTGTTCAAATTTGCCACACAACCTGAACAGACTCCCAGGAAGACAGAAAAAAAAACAGTTGGAGTCCAGCACTCACCGTTCTCAAAATGAGGGGGGATCATTCCCTCACGGGGCCGCTGTGAGGATGTGTTCCCCCATGTAATTTGGCCTAGGAATTAGGGAACCTGTTCAAATTTGCCCCACTACCTGAACAGACCCCCAGGAAGACAGAAAAAGAGCCAGTTGGAGTACAGCACTCACCGTTCTCAAAATAAGGGGGGGGGGGGGGGGGGGGACATATCCTCACGGGGCCGCCGTGAGGATGTGTCCCCCCCTGTAATTTGACCTAGGAATGAGGGAACCTGTTCAAATTTGCCACACTACCTGAACAGACCCCCAGGAAGACAGAAAAAAAACCACTCTGAGTCCAGCACTCACCGTTCTCAAAATAAGGCGGGGAACATATCCTCATGGGGCCGCCGTGAGGATGTGTTCCCCCCTGTAATTTGGCCTAGGAATGAGGGAACCTGTTCAAATTTGCCACACTACCTGAACAGACCCCCAGGAAGACAGAAAAAAAAACCAGTTGGAGTCCAGCACTCACCGTTCTCAAAATAAGGGAGGAGGGGGGTACTTATTCTCACGGGGCCGCCGTTTGACATTGCTTTAGTGTCAGCTTTTAATTATATTGTGCTGTCATTATAAAGCAAATTAATAAATGCAACAATATTAATTTGCTTTGAAAATACCTGAGTAATAAAATGGATGGATGAATGATCACAATTAATTATAAAATCTCCTTTGTAATATGTAATATGCGAAGAGCTCACGTAATTATATCGTTGCTTTTTGGTGAAGTGAATGAGTTTTCCGTCGCATGACCGGTCTTTGAATGCACCCCGCTTCAATGGCAGAACGCGGATGAACTTAAAGAAATCAAATGAGAATAAGCCTTTGTAAAAATTAAAATTGACCGACTTAAACGTGAGTTCTTCATGTTTTTATTGAAAACAATATAGCGCTGACGCCGTACGACGCAGTATGGCATCAGTTTTTCGCTTTCCAAACAAGGCGTGCGCGCTCCCTCGGCAGGGGGAACAAAATCTCATGGGGGGAACCAAATCGAGCACAACACCTGTTACCAAACCCATGTCTTAACTGGTACTTTGGTAACGCTACATTATAGTTATATACACGTAGATCTGTGGAATAATTGGAGCCACCAACTGACAACGAGGCTGACGTTAGCGGCGCACCTAGGTCCGGAATCGACAGCTGTTTTTTTTTTTTTTTCTTTTGACACAGAAGACAAAGATTCTGATGAATTTATTGGTTTGGAGTGACACCGATGGTTTGATAAAATTGTTGTTTATATTACATTTATTTGATATATCTAGTCTGACGTCCGCAGCGCACGTAGCCTTTCCAGCGTCAAAAGCTGTGTTTTTTTTCTTTTTTTCTTTTTTTTCAAGTGACACGGAAGACGAAGATTCTGATGGATTTATTGATTTGGAGTGACAGGGATGGTTCAATAAAATTGTTGTTTATATTATTGTTATTTCATGCATAGTTTATATATTGTTATATGGGCCTGTAGAAAATTTTGAACTGCAACGCGCCGCTGACGTCGGACTTGTTTACATAAAGGAGGACCAACTTGATCGATGGCTTTAATGATTTGGAGTGACACAGATGTTTTGATAAAGGTGTTATTTATGTTATAGTTATTATTATCAGGCCCGTTCTCAGCTTCTCGTTTGTGTTTATGTTACGTTAGCATACTGTTAGATTACGGATTTTAGTTATTGATCTGACTCCAAATTGCGATCAACACTTAACACATAAATTGCTATGTCCTAATCCACACACTGGCGGACCTAACAATTTTGCGAGTTTGTTCTGTCAAAGAGAAGACCAGTAGATCAATCAGACCAAATTTACCAATTGTTTATTCCTGACAAAGCGCACTCATACAGGCCTGGGTCCCGGGTCCCTCACACTAAAACTCGTGCGTTTTTGTGACCACCAAAAGACGACACATGTTAGGGTTTTACAGAGTATCCTTATCGTATGATTATGTTGGAATGCAACCGGTAATGAATCCCATTCTATACAAGGTTGTAAAACACCCCCTGATATGTTTTGACTAGAGCACTACTCTTGCCCCCACTCTTTCTCTTAATAAATATGTCCTTGCAGTTGGGAGAGCTTCAGACTTCACTCCTTCAACGTGTGAACTCTCCACCTGCAGGTGTCTAAAAGAACTTGCTTGTCTCTCGTGTGGTTCATGCGAAATAAGTTGGAGTGAGCAAATCTCTAACAACACATTCTTCCGGGTTGCCCAGTTTTGAAGAAACACAATATGAATATTAAAGCATGCAAAACATTGTGAGATGATTGGTCGATGGCCATCTCCTCCCCGTCCAGGTGTTGCTAAGGTCAGGCGGTTGGGTTTTCCCCGCAAAGCCCGGCCACATAGACGTGCTGTTCTCGTTTCTCACCGACCTTGAGGTGTTCTCGTCCGGTACTCCCTATCTGGGCCTATTCCACAACACTTCGAAGAAAACAAGTTCATGCAGTTTGCCTGCACATTCTTCGCCACCCACCAATCCACACGAGCACTTCAATACTAGATATTAATATGATTATAAGTTTAACACAACCTTAAAAAATATGTTTCCAAACTCCCGAAAGCACATTTCCCTTTACATACCGTATCTTGTTGTTGCTCGTTCATGTCTGTTCTTGGTGTTGAATTTTTTCGAATAAATTTCCCCCAAAATGCGACTAATACTCCGGAGCAACTTATATTCATTTTACAATGGAGAATTACATATCCAAACAAATTTCAGCTATGGAATTTCAGTCGAAGCAGGAGGTCATCAGTCAAGTAAGAGTAACTCCGGAGTTAAAAGGTTTGATTTGGACAACGGGACTTCGGAACGGAGTGGTACGCACGATCGAAAACAAGTTTAATATTACATGTGCTTTATTGAGTGTCTTTATGTGTGAAGACTGCTGATATGAGATTTTAATTAAAATAGTTCAAATCAAATAATGAATAGGCCACACTAGAGCAGCGTTCCACAACATTTTTTGTGACACGGTTAGGTGCCAGACAAATTTTACCGAGGGGGATGACATCAGTGCCTCCCCAGTCATGTACCTCACCGCATGTCACTGGTTTTGACCGACACCCGAGAGCGAAGAACACAACATCTTCAGGCTCCCCAACAATAGCGGTAGCAGTTTGCATTATTTTATTGCAATGTTTTTCCTTATGCATATTTGTTTCAAGACTACAGTTACAGTTAGACTTCACTTTGATGGTTAATGCAGTTCTTGCAATTTTGTTGTTTTATCACAGTAGATTGGTTTATTTACATTTCAAAAACCAGAAGCCATTCATTTACAAATGTGATTGTACTTTAGTTTACATATTTAAATTTTCATGAGATTGACAGCTTCGGCGCGCTCCTTTAAGTTTGTCTCGTATCGTACGCGCAGCGTACACGCATGACTACAGCCGTTACGCAGCGGCACAGCGACTAACGGTCGCCAGCAAATGTATTTTGTTGTCTCGATGACTTATGTTTAGTACGTTACCGAGAGTATTTCATTCAGGGTTATTTAGTATAGCGGAACCATTACGCACAGTTAGTTATGTAATGTGTGCTGTCTACTAATAATGTGTGACGTCAGAAGTTGAGCGTTGACTTATGTGCAGTATTTCTCTGTTGCAGAATCACATACGCACGCGCGCGCGCACACACACACACACTTCATACAATAATCACACACACTAGAATCACAATCACACACCCAAAGACTCACCCATGTACCGCGCGGTGCAGCACGGTGCAGCGCGGTGCAGCACCATAGCGCGGTGCAGCGCGGTGCAGCGCGATGAAGCAATGCAGCGCGGTGCAACGCCCTCTCGGCGTGGCGCCCTCTCTGCGCGGCACCCTGTCACGACGATCCCTTTGCCGTCACGCAGGGCACTCTCACCGCGGCGCCCTCTCACCGCGTTGTCCTTTCAGCGCTGCGCACATTCGCCACCACGCCAAGGGTTGCGCACTGCGCCGAGATGGCTTTTGCCGAGAAGGAGCGGCTCCCTGGCAGTGTGACGCCCTCTCATGGTGAGGCCCTTTTAAGACAGCGTGTCCCGCTCTCGTCATGGCACCCTCTTGGCGCGGCGCCCTTTCGGGGATGCGCCATCTTGGTGTGGCACCCTTTCGGGAAGGTGCCCTTTCGGGGCGGTTCCCTCTAGGCGCAGTGGTCTCTCGCCGCAGTGCCGTCTCAGCACAGCCCGCAGGCCCTCTCGACACGACGCCCTCATGGCGCGGCGCCCTTCTGGCCCCCTATTGTTGCGACAACTTTTTGGCACAGAGTTCTCTGGGCGCGGCGTTTTCTCGGTGCCCTCGCGCTACCCTCGTGGCACGGCACCCTCTTGGCGCGGCTGGTTCCAGGGATGAGAACGGCAAGTGTGAAAAACCACTGAAAAGTAGCCGGGGTTTGGGGTCCGCATGACCCCATTGGGGAGCCGCATACCCAATTGGGGAGCCGCATGACTCCAATGGTGTATTCGAATGGACAATGTTCCGTGCCTCCATTGTTGAGGCAGCCGACCTGAGGTCTGGCCATAAGGTTGTCGGTGCCTGTCATAGACAATCCCCGAACCCGCTGGTGGAACTTCGCAGTAAGGGATGCCGTCAAGCTGAATGAGTCCTATCAGGCCGTTTTGGCCTGTGGGACTCCGGAGGCAGCCGACAGGTACCGGTTGGCCAAGCGGAACGCGGCTTTGGCAGTTGCTGAGGCGTGGCAGGAGTTCGGCCAGGCAATGGAGAATGACTTTCGGATGGCTTCGAGGATGTTCTTGTCCACCATCCGGCGTCTCAGGAGGGGGGAGCAGTTTACAGTGGAGATGGCTTGCTGCTGACCTCAACTTGGGAGGTCGTGAGTCAGAGGAGAGAATACTTTGAAGACCTCCTCAATCCACCAACACGCCTTCCGTTGTGGAAGCAGGGCCTGGAGACTCTCCGGTGAACCCACCAATCTCTGGTGTCGAAGCCACTGAGATAGTTAAAAAACTCCTCAAGGCAAGGCCCCAGGGGTGGATGAGATTCGTCCCGAGTTTTTAAAGGCTCTGGATGTTGTGGGGCTGTCATGGTGGACGCGCCTCTACAGCATTACGTGGACATCGGGGACGGTGCATCTGGATTGGGAGAGTGGGGTGGTGCTTCCCCTCTTTGAGAAGGAGGACCAAAGGGTGTGGACCAACTACAGAGAAAATACTCCTCAGCCTCCCTGGTAAGGTCTATTCAAGGGTGCTGGACAGGAGGGTCCGTCGATCATGGATTTAGGAGGAGCAGTTTTGCAGGCAAAGTGATGCTATTGGCTTTTTCAAGTTGTGATCTCTAGCTCTCACTGGAGCAGTTCACAGCCGAGTGTGAAGCGGTCGGGATGAGGTTCAGCACCTCCAAATCTTAGTCCATGGTCCTCAGTCGGAGAAGGGTGGAATGCCCTCTCCGGATCCGAAATGGGATCCTGCCCCAAGTGGAGGAATCAAGTATCTAGGGGTCTTGTTCTCGAGTGAGGGCAGGATGGAGCGTGAGATCGACAGGCGGATCGGTGCAGTCGGCTGTCGGCTGTAATGTACCGGTCCGTCGTGGTGAAGAGAGAGCTGAACCAAAAGGCAAAGCACTCAATTTACTGGTCAATCTGTGCTCCCGCCCTCACCTATGGTCACAAGCTATGGGTCGTGACCGAAAGAATAAGATCCCGAACGCAAGCGGCAGTGATGAGTTTCCTCCGCAGGGTGTCCGGGCTTAGAGATAGGGTGAAAAGCTCGGTCATCCTGGAGAGACGCTGAGTCGAGCCGCTGCTCCTCCACGTTGAGAGGAGCTAGATGCGGTGGCTCGGGCATCTCATTAGGATGCCTCCTGGATGCCTCGTTGGGGAGATGTTACGAGCATGTCCCACCGGCAGGGGACCCCGTGGACTCCCCAGGACGCACTGGAGAAACTATGTCTCAGCTGGCCTGGGAACGCTTTGGGATCCCCAGGGATGAGCTAGACGAAGTGGCTGGGGAGAGGGAAGTCTGGGAGTGCCTCCTAAAGCTGCTGCCCCCGTGACCGATCCCAGATAAGCGGAAGAGGATGGATGGATGGATGAAAACTCAATATTTTGCAACATATATACAAACACATATCTCATTATCAAAGAACACTCTTATTACCTACCTTTTGGAAATGAATTGTGAAAGACAAATTATAAAGTTATATTTGGCATATAAATCAAAACATATAACAAAATATAAAAACTGAAGTACCTTACCACAGTTGTACTAAATTCATTTTGTCTTCACTTATAAATTAGTTGACTGGTTCTTTTATCACAGAAAAATCGTTTAGGTAGTTTTACTTACCTTACATGTTTCGGCGTGTATTTTTGCCTTCATCAGTGTCACTGGTGTAGGTGTCTATCAACTGATGAATGGAGGTGTGGCTCACCTGTCAGATTTGACAGGTGAGTCACGCCCTCTCCTGTCCGTTCACCCCTCCAGAATGCTGCTCCAGGTGGTAGAGAGCATGAAAGCTCCTTCGTCCATGTTGATGGTCCTCAGGCCCCGCTTGCGGATCTCGATGGCCTCCCTGATCCAACTCTGATGTTTGTTTTCTTCGTTACGGATGAGTCTGGCCTTCTCCCAGGCCATTATGTGATTTTCTTTTTTGCAATGGTCGGTGATGGCTGACTTGTAGTGTTCCTGTTATGCTTGTTCTTTTTTTTCCTCATTTGTCTTGTTGCTGTCTCCTTCTCAAACTCCTTGTGTTCGTTTTTTCTCGTAGTAAAGTTCCTCCCGGTCTCCCCGATGTACGATTTATTGCATAATTTGCATGGGATCTCGTATATGGAGTTGCATTTATTTTGCGTGTGTATTTTGTCCTTTGGATGAACTAGTATCTGATGGAGTGTTGTGTGGTTTGACCGGGGTTTTTATGTTGTGTTTTATCAAGGCTCTGTGGATGCGCTTTCTCCCTGTGTTGTGTTGTTTATGACCCGTCCTTCACTTTTAGTTATTGCCACTGTGGATACTGACACCTTTTAAGTGCGTGTTGTATGTGTTTTTCTTCCTGTGTTCTGTCATCCTGGTCCGTGATTATTGTTGTACGTTCGTGTAATGCTCTGAATACTGACAGTTTGTGGATAGTGGGGTGTTAAGATGTCCAGGCCAGGTATTGGTCGGTGTGTGTGGGTTTTCTGTGTACTTTTACTTTTATATCTCTGTTGTCTGTGTGGTGTATGTTTATGTCCGGAAAGGCTATGGATTGATCCGTTTCCTCTTTGTAAGTGAATTTTATGCTGCCAGTGGTGTCTATGTTGTTGAGATGGTATGTGAGGTGTTGTGTATGTCCTGTTTCCACTTTTTCCAGATTGCCGTCTATGTAGTGTTCCCATAATGTGGGTCTGTATTCATCCAGGGCTGTTGAGTTCTTTCTGTTGCAGGTCCTCCATGAAAAAACTGCACATGGTGGCAGACTGTGGGTCTCCCATGGGGAATCCTTCTTTCTTTCTGTAAATTGTGTTTCTGAATTGGAAGTATGTGGAAGTGGCAATGAGATGGAGTAGCTGAAGGATGTCCTGTACTGTTTGAATGATATCCTACAGGTAATCGAACAGTACACTGTTAGATTTGTGCACTTTTTGAGTGTCCTGTCTGCCAATAATCTGTCATGCACTATGTGTATGGTGGCCTGTGTGGGTGTTTTTGTGAAGAGTGAAATAACCTCATTTGATATGAACATTTCATGTTTTTGTACTTTTATGTGGTTGAGTTCGATAGTGGGATGTTTTGACTTTTTGCAATGATCATCTGAGTCCTAGTAATGGTTTTATTATTTCTGTGAGTGATTTTGAAAGGTTGTATGATCCTATGCTGTCTACAATGGGGCGGAGAGATGTACCTCGTTTATGGATCAAAGTCAAAGTCAAAGTCAAAGTCAGCTTTATTGTCAATTTCTCCACATGCCAGAGACACACAAAGAAACCGAAATTTCGTTCCCCCCTATCCCACGGTGACAAGACATGGCTCACAACAGACAAACAAGTAAACAAGTACAACAAAAGCGTGCTGAATAAATAATGAATAAATAACACAACAATAAATAAATAAGAGGAGCAGAAAAAAAAGGAGCAAGTGCGCGTACAGCAGACATTCCCGAAAATAGCGCAACAGTGCCGCACGCTACGCAGAAGGGGGTAGCGAGTTCAGGGCCCTAACAGCCTGGAGAAAGAAGCTGTTGGCGACTCTGGTGGTGCGGGAGCGCAGGCTCCTGTACCTTTTCCCAGAGGGCAGAAGGTCAAACAAAGAGTGAGCCGGGTGACTCACATCACTGGCAATCGAGGTTGCCTTGCGGGCGAGATGGGAGGTGTAAATGTCCTTCAGGGAGGGGAGCGAAGCACCAATAATCTTACTAGCCGTATTCACTATGCGCTGAAGGGCCTTCAAGTTCTGTTCAGTGCAGTTACCACCCCAGACAGCGATGCAACTGGTGAGGACGCTCTCAATGGTGCCACGGTAAAATGTAGACAGGACTGCCTGAGGAGCACATGCACGCCTGAGCTTCCGCAGGAAGTACAGGCGGCGCTGAGCTTTCTTTGCCAGTGACGAGGTGTTTGCGGACCAGGAGAGGTCCTCACTGATGTGCACCCCCAGGAACTTGGTGCAGCTCACCCTCTCCACCACAGCACCGTCGATGATCAGCGGCAGGTGTGTTGTGTGACCCTTCCGGAAGTCAACAATGATTTCCTTGGTCTTGTTGACGTTCAGCAGGAGGTTGTTGTCCCTGCACCACGTGGTCAGAAGGTCAACTTCCGACCTGTACCGAGTCTCGTCGCCCTTCGTGCTGAGACCCACCAGAGTCGTGTCGTCAGCAAACTTCACTATGCGTTTGTCGCTGTAGGTCGCAGAGCAGTCATGCGTCAGCAGGGTGAAGAGCAATGGACTGAGCACGCAGCCCTGGGGGGGCCCCCGTGCTCAGCGTGATGCTGGCGGAGATTTTGTCGCCAACACGCACCACCTGAGGCCTCCGACAGAGGAAGTCCAGTAGCCAGTTGCAGAGGGAGGTACTGAGGCCCAGCTCGTCGAGTTTGGAGATGAGTCGCTGCGGCAAAATGGTGTTGAAGGCAGAGCTGAAGTCCACAAACAGCAACCTCACATATGAGTCCTTTCGCTCCAGGTGGGTGAGGGCCGAGTGGAGGGCAGAGCAGATGGCATCCTCAGAGGACCGCTTGGCACGGTACGCAAACTGGAAAGGGTCAATGGTGGGGGGGAGAACGGACTTGATGTGCTCCATGACCAGCCGCTCAAAGCACTTCATGATGATGGGCGTCAGTGCCACAGGGCGGTAGTCATTGAACCAGGACGGTGCAGGTTTCTTCGGCACAGGAACGATGGTGGCAGCCTTGAAACACGAGGGGACGATGGCCTGCTGCAGGGAAACGTTAAAGATGTCCGTGAAGACACCTGACAGCTCCCCAGCGCAGTCCTTCAGCGCTCGACCCGGGATGTTGTCAGGGCCCGCCGCCTTACGGGTGTCAATAGCGGCATGCGCCCTCCTCACACCGTCGGCAGAGAGGAGCAGGGGCTGCTGTTGTGGGAGGGGAGTGGTCTTCAGCGGGCAAGTGCTGTTCTGGGCGTCGAAGCGAGCAAAGAAGCGGTTCAGATCGTTCAGCAGACGGGCATCGCCCTCACAGCTCCTCGGCGCGGGCTTGTAGTCCGTGATGGTCTGAATGCCCCGCCAAAGGCTACGTGCGTCCTTGCTGTCCTTGAAGTGGGTGGAGACCTTGCACGAGAACGCCTTCTTCGCTTCTTTGATGCCTCGGGACAGGTCGGCCCTCGCTGTCCTCAAGCCAGCCTCATCCCCCGCTCTGAAAGCCTTGTCCCTGGCCCTCAACAGTCTGAGGACAGCCCCCGTCAGCCACGGCTTCCAGTTCGCACGAGTGACGACGGATTTCGAGCAAGTCACATCATCGATGCACTTCGTGATGTAAGAGGTAACAGAGTCAGTATACTCCTCTATGTCCGTCCAATTGTTGTAGGTGGCTGCCTGCTTAAACAAGTCCCAGTCAGTGGTGTCGAAGCAGTCACAAAGTGCATCGGAGGCACCCTCAGGCCACACTCGAACCTGCCTCCGAACCGGCCTGGATGCCTTTACCAATTGTCTGTATGCGGGCTAAAGCAAAACGGTGAGATGGTCAGAAAGCCCCAGATGGGGGAGGGGGGTGGCTTTGAAAGCTCCCTTTTGCACCGAGTAGACTAGGTCCAGGAAGCTGTATCCACGTGTCGGAAAAGGAACATGCTGGTGAAGCCTCGGGAAAACAGACTTCAGGTTGGCATGATTGAAGTCTCCAGCGAAGATGGTGAAACCGTCAGGGTGCGCTGTTTGCTGTTCACTGACAGCCTGGTACAGTTCACCAAGCGCCGCAATCCTGTCTCCTTCGATGTTGGAAGGCGGGATGTATACCGCGACTAGCAGAATCGTGGTAAATTCCCTCGGCAGATAAAAAGGACGGCACTTAATGATCACACACTCCACAAGCGGCGAGCAGTGCTTACATACCACTACAGAGTCCTGGCACCATTCTTCTCGGATGTAGACGCATATTCCACCTCCTCGCGACTTTCCCCCTCGTACAATGGCACGGTCCGCCCGATAGCACGCTAGCCGCTCCAGATGCACTGCAGAGTCCGGAATGTTGTCACTCAACCAGGTCTCGGTGAACACGAGCACACAGCAGTCCCGCACCGTCCGGTTCGTAGACCTTAGCAGGCGAACGTAATCCATTTTGTTGTCCAGCGATCGAACGTTCGCCAGAAGAATGGAGGGCACCGCCGGTCGCGCTGGGTTGGCCGCCAGCCTGGCCCGGACGCCTCCGCGCTTGCCCCTCTTCTGCTTCCTCGCACACCGTTTCCGACGGCTCCCAACCGGGGGAGGAATAGCGGGTGAGGTCGGCGACGTTTCAGGACGTAGCAGTCCGAGCGCCTTTAATGTCGACGCTTCAAAGTCCAGAACGCTGCAAAACCCACTTCTGCCGATGTCAAGCAGAACCTGCCTGCTGTACTTGTAGCACGGATGAGACGAACACACAAGACTATCGGACGAACACTCATTAGACGAACAAATCACCGTACTGACGGGACAGAGAGTGGCCGCTGCGTGTGCACGCGCCGCCATCTTGAAAGCTCTTTTAGGTATTTTAGATATACCGTAGATCCTGGGAATGATGTTTTCTGTGTTGTCAAACGCGCACTTTTTATCAAAGTGGCACCGGGTTCCCGGTATCGGGTTTGTTTTAGCCGGGATTAGGGGATTCGTCCGTAATCTAACCACCCGAGTTAAATTGACTCTACCAGAATCAATCTAATTTCTTTACGACGCCAATCCCTCTCAAGTCACCCGAAGCTCGAGCCGAGTAACTCAATTCGAGGCAAGACTTCGAAGTGACCGCATTGTAGCCTTGACTTCCCCTTTCTGCCCGGAGCGGCTGTCTCCTCTGCCCTTCCTCGAAGCTTAAAATTTGACCAAGTCCAATTTGAAGACTCTGGAAATTCATCTTAGTAGATTTTAGTTCAATCTCAAAAAGAATGAAAAATCCATCTTCGTTCTTTTACTCCGGGCAGCGTCACGGCTAACGCCCTGACTAGGAAGAAGCGCCTCTCTGCATTCGGGCATCATATTTATAGGCTTCCGGCATTACCTCATTGGAATATGTAGATAAAAAGTCAGAATCCCTGCACCTCTGGTTGTCTTGGCAACCCTGCTTCAAGCAGCAACCACTGCGCCCGACAGCCACCGGCCACCGGATGCAGGTGTTTCCTGTTTTGCTCGTTCTTTCCCTACTAGCCCTTAATGTCTCCTCTCAACTTAATATATTCAGGTATGGATGGAACACCAATGTTAAATACAGGTTGGACAAAACATTGCAACATTAATCACATATATCTTGTCTAATAAAGATCAATCTCAACCCATAATAGTACTTAACATAATAATGGGTTCCTCCAACTTAAACAGAAATATTGATATTGCTCAAGGTGTTACATCTTAAAATTATGGCTTTTGACGAAAATACCAAATTGAACTCAAGTGAAGCCAACACGCACAAACCCCCTCCCCCACACACCTATCCGCCTCTCGGTGGCTCATGCCCGGCGTGGGTTCGTATCCGCGACCGGGAGCTTACGCGCCGTGATGTGTCCGCCTCGGCTGGTTCCCCGGTCGGCCACAATGGCAAAAAATCCGCCTCTTCCCCCGCAGCCCAGGCCAACTTCCGCTGATATGATCACATCATGATAATATAACAAGTGTAACATAATTATAACATTATATGCATAATAATTATATAAATCACACATCACATGTAAACTATATAGATATAATAATTATAAACGACTGATAATTTTACATTGTTTGACTATATATGTGAAAATATATAGTATATATAATATATATATCCTTGAACCGTTCAAAAAATGTCGAACGAGCCTACCTTAAGAGGCTTATAGTTATTCCCGCCGTTCGACCGTGTCCTCGGACGCGGAGCCATGCGAGTGTGCGCTAAGTGCGAGAGGTGGTGTATTTACTCGCCATGTCCACCAGAGGGAAGTATTTCCCCGTTACAAGATCTGGGAAGATCAACGGGACGTGGAAAACGCTTAGCCGAGGTGCTGGAAGCCTCGGCCGGCTTAAAAAGCTGGGAGAAAAGCACCCTGAGAACCGGCTGGAGGTCCTCTGGAAGCTCGGCGGGCCGTGGAAAACGCTTAGCCGAGGTGCTGGAAGCCTCGGCCGGCTTAAAAAGCTGGGAGGGAAGCACCCTGAGAACCGGCCGGGAGTCCTCTGGAAGCTCAGCGGGCCTTGGAAAACTCTTAGCCGAGGTGCTGGAAGCCTCGGCCGGCTTAAAGAGTGAGGAGGAAAGCACCCGGAGAACCGGCTGGAAGTCTTCTGGAAGCTCAGCGGGCCATGGTAAATGCTTAGCCGAGTTGCTGGAAGCCTCCTCGGGCCTCAAAAGTGAGGAGGAATGCACCCCCGAGGACCGGCTGGAAGTCCCCTGGGTCCTCCACGAACTGTTAAAAAGATGTCAAGTGAGCCTACCTTGAGAGAGTCATAGTTACTCCCACCGTTTGGCCAGAGATGTAATTTCTCGCCATGTCCACCAGAGGGAGGCAGTTCCCCGCTACAGCGGCACCAGCAGCCTCCGAATGTCTCCCTGAGCGCTTGGAAGTCCGCACGGGGGGAGAAGCGGGCCGTGCAAGGTACCGGATGGAGCTGGACGGTCACTGGCGCCGCTCGTCGTGCGCGCGCGGCCCGCTGGAAGTCAAATAAGGCTCCACGATCTCATCCGCGGTGCTTATAAAGTGCCGATCCGCTCGGCTGGAGCTATTTTCGGCCACCTGGCGCATGCGCACGGCCTCCCGGTGGTGCCGGGTGGCGTGCGTGAGCGCACCGGCCGCTGGAAGACGAATAAGGCTCCGCCTTCTCATCCGCGGTGCCTCTAAAGTTCCGATCCGCTCGGCTGGAGCTATTTTCGGCCACTTTGCGCATGCGCACGGCCTCCCGGTGGTCCCGGGCGGCGCGCACGAGTGCACCGGCTGCTGGAAGTCCCGCGGAAGACCATCAGAGCTCCGCGACGCCAACCGGGGAGCCTCTTAGTAATCACCCGGGGCCGCCGGAGCATTATTCAGCCACTCTGCGCGTGCGCACGGGCTCCCGGCGGTCCCGGTCGCCTCCACGAACCGTTAAAAAAATGTCAAGTGAGCCTACCTTAAGAGAGTCATCGTTACTCCCACTATTTACCCGCGCAAAGTCTCATCGGACGCGGCGCAATGCAAGTGTACGCGAAGTGCGAGAGGCGGTGTAACTTCTCACTGTGTCCCCCAAAGGGAGGAAGTTCCCCGCTCCAGCGGCACCGGCAGCTTTCGAACGTCACCCCGAGCGCTTGGAAGTCCGCGCGGTGGGAGAGGCGGGCCGTGCAAGGTGACGGATGTAGCTGGACCGTCACCGGCGCCACTTGTCGTGCGCGCGCGGCCCGCCGGAAGTCGAATAAGGCTCCGCGATCTCATCCGCGATGCTTATAAAGTGCCTATCCGCTCGACTGGAGCCATTTTCGGCCACCTGGCGCGTGCGCACGGCCTCCCTGTGGTCCCGGGCGGCGTGCGTGAGTGCGCAGGCCGCCGGAAGTCGAATGAGGCTCCGCGATCTCATCTGCGGTGCTTATGAAGTGCCGATCCGCTCGACTGGAGCTATTTTCGGCCACCTGGCACGTGCGCATGGCCTCCCGGTGGTGCCGGGCGGTGTGCATGAGTGTGCCGGCCGCCGGAAGTCGAATTAGGCTCCGCGATCTCATCCGCAATGCTTATAAAGTGCCGATCCGCTCGGCTGGAGCTATTTTCGGTCACCTGGCGCGTGCGCACGGCCTCCCTGTGGTCCCGGGCGGCGTGCGTGAGTGCGCAGGCCGCCGGAAGTCGAATGAGGCTCCGCGATCTCATCTGTGGTGCTTATACAGTGCCGATCCGCTCGGCTGGAGCTATTTTCGGTCACCTGGCGCATGCGCACGGCCTCCCTGTGGTCCCGGGCGGCGTGCGTGAGTGCGCAGGCCGCCGGAAGTCGAATGAGGCTCCGCGATCTCATCTGCGGTGCTTATAAAGTGCCGATCCGCTCGGCTGGAGCTATTTTCTGCCACCCGGCGCTTGCGCACGGCCTCCCAGTTGTCCCGGGCGGCGTGCGTGAGTGCGCAGGCCGCCGGAAGTCGAATGAGGCTCCGCGATCTCATCTGCGGTGCTTATAAAGTGCCGATCCGCTCGGCTGGAGCTATTTTCACCCACCTGGCGCGAGCACATGGCCTCCCAGTGGTCCTGGGCGACGTGCGTGAGTGCGCCGGCCGCTGGAAGTCGAATAAGGCTCCGCGATCTCATCCGCGGTGCTTATAAAGTGCCGATCCGCTCGACTGGAGCTATTTTCGGCCACCTGGCACGTGCGCATGGCCTCCCGGTGGTGCCGGGCGGTGTGCATGAGTGTGCCGGCCGCCGGAAGTCGAATTAGGCTCCGCGATCTCATCCGCGGTGCTTATAAAGTGCCGATCCGCTCGGCTGGAGCTATTTTCGGTCACCTGGCGCGTGCGCACGGCCTCTTGGTTGTCCCAGGCGGCGCGCGTGAGTGCGCCGGCAGCCGGAAGTCGAATAAGGCTCCGCGATCTCATCCGCGGTGCCTATAAAGTGCCGATCCGCTCGGCTGGAGCTATTTTCGGCCACCTGGTGCGTGCACAGTTCTCATGGTGGTCCCGGGCGGCGTGCGTGAGTGCACCGGCCGCCGGAAGTCGAATTAGGCTCCGCGATCTCATCCGCGGTGCTTATAAAGTGCCGATCCGCTCGGCTGGAGCTATTTTCGGCCACCTGGAACGTGTGCATGGCCTCCCGGTGGTCCCGGGCAGTGTGCGTGAGTGCGCCAGCCGCCGAAAGTCGAATGAGGCTCCGCGATCTCATCCGCAGTGCTTATAAAGTGCCGATCCGCTCGGCTGGAGCTATTTTCGGCCTCCAGGCGCGTGCGCACGGCCTCCCGGTGGTCCCGGGCGGCGCCCGTTCATGCGCAGGCTGCCGGACGTCGAATAAGGCTCCGCGATCTCATCCGCGGTGCTTATATAGTGCCGATCCACTCGGCTGGAGCTATTTTCGGCCACCTGGCGCGTGCGCAAGGCCTCCCGGTTGGCCCGGGCGGCGTGCGTAAGTGCGCCGGCCGTCGGAAGTCGAATGAGGCTCCGCGATCTCATCCGCGGTACTTATAAAGTCCCGATCCCCTCGGTTAGAGCTATTTCCGGCCTCCTGGCGCGTGTGCATGGCCTCCCGGTGGTCCCGCGCAAGGTGGCCGAAAATAGCTCCAGCCGAGCGGATCGGCACTTTATAAGCACCGCGGATGAGATCGCAGAGCGTCATTCAACCTCCGGCGGCCGGCGCACTCATGCACGCCGCCCGGGACCACCGGGAGGCCGTGTGCACGCGCCAGGTGGCCGAAAATAGCTCCAGCCGAGCGGCTCGGCACTTTATAAGCACCGCGGATGAGATTGCGGAGCCTTATTGGACTTCCAGCGGGCCGCGCGCGCACGACAAGTGGCGCCGGTGACCGTCCAGCTCCATCTGGTGCCTTGCACGGCCTGCTTCTGCCCCCGCGCGGACTTCTAAGCGCTCAGGGAGACATTTGTAAGCTGCCGGTGAAGCTGTGGCGGGGAATTACTTCCCTCTGGCGGCCACGGTGAAAAATTACACCACCTGTCGCACTTAGCGGACACTCGCGTTACTCCGCGTCCGATGACACTTTAAGCGGCCAAACGGCGGGAGTAACTATAACTCTCTTAAGGAAGGCTCATTTGACATTTTTTTAACAGTTCGTGGGACTTGGAGCACCACCGGGAGGCCGTGCGCTCGCGCCAGGTGGCCGAAAATAGCTCCAGCCGAGCGTATCGGCACTTTATGAGCACCGCGGATGAGATCGCGGAGCCTCATTCGACTTCCGGCAGCTGGTGCACTCACGCACGCCAAGTTGCGCTTGAGAAACGGTAAAGGCCGCGTTGTGGATATGTTCCTAATGGAGGCGCTCTATGTGCCATAATCTTCTTTTCTGTTAAATCGGCTACAGCGCAAGGAGCGACAGTCATCTTCAAGGAGGGACAGAATCAGCTCATCTATAAAAATGGTACGGGTTTTTATATTCATATGAATTTGTTTGCTATGACCAAAACATTCAGCATATCTTATTTTCTATCCAGAGACAGAGAAAGTAACCAAAAATAGACTGGTGAAGTTTGTTACAAAAAGTTTTATTGAATGTGACACTCAGACAGATGACCCGTATGAACATTTTGAGTCTAGAAAGAGGGTGGAGACCCCACAACCAAAACCGGATGAGACACAACATATCCCACCTGATGTAAAAATAGAGTTTTGTGATTCAAACTTAAAATGTGATGGTGAGAGCAGCCAGAGTGGTCGTTATCCAAAGCGAGAGGAGAGCCCCTCAATATTATTCAGATTGTGATTATGAGGTCAAATGTGACGAAACATTCACAAGTATTGATTATTGTTATCGTGTGACTTGTGATGTCCCACGAACCCCAAAGAAGCTTTGAGCTCTTCTAAATCAAAGCAGTGGGCCACAGCTATGAAAGAGGAAATGGGAACTCTAATAGAGAACGATACTTTTACTTTGACGAGCAGGTTACAGTCAAGTGGCAGGATTAGACTATAAGCAGTGGGCCAAAGCTATGAAAGAGGAAATGGACTCTCTAATAGAGAACAGTACTTTTACTTTGACGACTTTACCAGATATGTAGCAAAAGGTTGTAGTCAAGTGGCAGGATTAGACTATAATGAAACCTTCTCACCAACTGCTGATATGACTTCTATTCCTATTTTGATGCAGCTCGCAGTACAGTACAATTTAGTGCTCCATCGGATGAATGTTAAAACAGAAGTTCTCCATGCTCTACAGACTGTGTGATTTACATGGAGCAGCCTGAAGTGTTTGAGGTTAAATCTAAAACAGGAGAGAAACTTGTGTGTAAGATCAATAAGTCACTGTATGGTTTGAAACAGTCAAGACGAAACTGGAATAGGATGTGTTAGAGATTTGTTCACTCCAACTTATTTTGCAAGAACCACACGGGAGTCAAGTAAGTCCTTTTGGACACCTGCAGGTGGAGAGTCCATTCGTCGCTGTGCGTGCAGCGATGTTCGAATAGAGCTCTGGACTCTCCTTCCTGCAAGAGGATATTTATTAAGAGAAACAGAGTGGGGGTATGAGTGGGCTGAATAGAAAGCCCTTGTCCTCTAGTCTAAACATCTCAGGGGATGTTTTACGACCTTGTGATAAGGAGGACAAGGTAAGGTATTTATTACCTGTTGCATTCCAACATAATCCTATGATAAAGATAACCTGGAAAACCCTAACAGGATGTTACACAATTTCCTTATTGAAAATGGTTTTGTTCAAAATATTGCTGACTATTGTTTTTACTGTAAAAAAGTTGGAAATGACAGAATCCTGTTGATTATTTGGGTTGACGATTTTCTTGCAGTGAGTGATGTTGTGAAGTTTTGTTGTTGGTAAATTATCCCAATACTTGTCTGAACTTAAAGAACAGCACTGGGTGGCAGCTAAACATGTTCTGAGATGTTTGAAATGCTCTCTGGACCAGGAGTTGTGCTACAAAAAGCTAAATGTAAACTTGAAGCTTGTTGCCTTGTTGATGCACACTGGGCAGCTGACCAGAATGACCGGCGCAGTGTTACTGGTTACTGCTTTATATATAGTGGCCGATGTTTTTACTAAGTCTGTTGATAAAGTCAGGATGGAGAAATTTGTATGTTTTCTATTTGGTAACTGAACTATGGACTATGGATATGTCATGTCCCTAATTGACCCTGTGACCCAGTGAGTGTGGGTGTGGTTACACACCTGTGTGCAATCCATAAATAGCAGGAGCTCATTCACAAAGGTGATCACATGCAGGCCAAACCAAATTCATGTCTATGCCTTATATTTGTCCTCCGTATTTATCCGTCTCCACCGGCTCTTACCGCGATGGCTGGGCCAAAAATAGTTCATGTATTATATGCTGATAAAAAGCATTTAGATTTTTGATGCTCCAGACAGTTATTTCTTTTTTTGGAGAGGGGGGGTCAATATGGCTCTTTGAACATTTTGGGTTGCCGACCCCTGATCAAGGCGGTCAAAGACACGCTCCAGACAGACAGGTCCGCCAGGAAGTTAACCCAGAATGAAGCCAAACAGTACCACATCCATCAAGGTTTTGTGGTTTAATGCAGAATGTGCATAATGTCAGAGCAAATCTTTAAAGAAAATGACTGGAGAACAGTGGCAGCAAGATGCACCAGCGTTCGCTCACATCCGGTTCGCTCCAATATATTTACTGTTACAGTCAAACCTCGGTTTTGGAATGTCCCGGTTCTCGAACAAATCGGAATTCGAACGAAAAATTCGAGATTTCTTTGCTTCGGTTGTCAAACAAAATTCGGCGGTCGAACCTCGCGAGATGAGCTGAAAGGACTCGAGAAAATCGGACTGCACGGCCCGGATGCAGACTGACTCCGCTCGTTATTGTATTTTCGTTACTTTGAGGATTGTATTAAACCCCAATCATGCCTCTAAAGAAAGCAAGTGGGAGCAGTAAAGCCATCCTGAAACACAAAGATGCTCTTAAAGCAATGCGACAGATAGTGCCCGGCGCACTGCGGTTGCCCGATCAGACCAAATTAAGCTCCCTGCACCCTGAGGTCCAATTAAATTTTGGTTTGTACATCAGGACTTTAAGAATATTTTTCTTATTTTCTTCTTAAATAATGCAGTGTTGCCGTCGGCGCCGTCCTAAGGTTGCGCGTTTGGTGGTGCGCTGCAGTTGCGTGATCGGACAAAATAGCGCAACCTAAAAAATGCTTAAAAAAGGTGTTTTGTTTTAGTCTTGGAACGGATTAAATATTTTTCCATTATTAGTAATGGGAAAAATAGATTCGGAATTTGACCGATTCACTTCTCAAACCGCTTTCTGGAACGGATTGTGCCCTCTCGCGGCGCCCTTGCAGCGCCCAAGCACTGCGGTGCAGCAACCTTTCGGCATGGGCGACGCCCTGTCGGCCCGGGAACCTCTTGACTGGGCACAGCGCCAACTCACCGTAGCACCCTCTTGGTGCAGCGCACGCGCCCTCTAGGCGCAGTGCGCGCGTGTCCTCTCGGCGCAGCCTCTCGCAGCAGCGCTCGCAGTGCGGGATCCTTCTCGATGCAGCGCTCTCTCGACGCAGCGTTCTCTTGGCGCAACACCCTCTCGGCGCAGCGCCCTTGCCGCACAGCTCCATCTTGCTGCATCGCACCCTCGGCCTGCCATCACAGCGCAGCGTGCGCAGCGCGCGTATCTTGCGCAGCGCATGCAGCGCGCGCACCCCCTCGCCGTGACCTCTCTCGGTGCGACGCCTTCTCGCAGCGGCTCCCTCTATCCGCGGCGTCCTCGTGGCGCCGTGCCGCACGCTTTCGCCATGGTCCGGCACCCTATCGACGCGGCTCTCTGTCGGTGTGGCGCAGCACGGCACCCTCGGCGTGGCAACCTTTCGGCATCCTCGCGTCACTCTCTTGGCGCGACACAGCTTTCTCCCGGCGCGACGCAGCACTCTCTCGGCACGGTGCCTTCTCAGCGCGGCGCCCTCTCGGCGCGTTACATCCCTCGGCCCACTCTGCCGGCGCAGCACGCGAAGTGCGCGCATGGCTCGTGTCTTCTCTGCGCAGTTCGCACACTGTCGGTGCGGCGCCTTCTTGGTGCGGCGTCCTCTCAGCGTGGCATCCACTCAGAGCTGCGCTCTCTTGACGCAACACGGCGCCTTCTCGGCACGGCGAGACGCGGCGCCCTGTCGTCGCAGCGTGGCGCCTTCTTGATGCAGAACGGCGCCCTATAGACACCGTGCCCTCCCAGCGCAGCGCGCGCACATTCTCTGGGCGCAGCGCACACTCTGCGCAGCACGCTTGACCTGTCAGTGCAGCGCCCTCTCGGCGCAGCGTGCCTGTGCTGTCGACGCAGTGCACTCCTGGTGCAGCATGCGTGCGCCATCTTGGCGCACCCTGGGCCCGCCCTCTAGGTGCAGCGCTAACAGCACGCGCAACCTCTCGGTCCAGCACCCTCTTGGTGCAGGGCCCTCTTGGTGCGGCGCCCTCTCGGCGCTGCGCCCTTACGATGCGCAACCTCTATGTGTGGTGCCTTCTCGCCGTGTGGCCCGTTTTGCCGCGGCACAGCTCCCTCTTGATGCAACGCAGCGACCACTCGGCGCGCGCCCTCTCGGCGTAGTGCCGAGAGGGCCCTGCGCCGAGAGGGCCTTGCGCCGAGAGGGCGTGCGCGCAGTGTCGAGGGGTTGCACCGAGAGGGTGCCGCACCAATAGGCAGCAGCGCCCTGTCATCGCAGCCCGGTGCATCCCGGTGCAGCCCGGTGCAGCGCGTTGCAGCGCGGCGCAGCGTCGTGCAGCGCGGTGCAGCGTCGTGCAGCGCAGTGCAGCGTCGTGCAGCGCGGTGTAGCGCGGTGCAGCGCGGTGCAGCGCGGTGCAGCGCGGTGCAGCGCGGTGCAGCGCGGTGCAGCGCGTTGCAGCACCATAGCGCGGTGCAGCGGTGCAGCGCGGTGCAGTGGTGCAGCGCGGTGCACCGCGGTGCAGCGCGATGCAGCGTGAAGCACTTCATCATGATCGGAGTCAGTGCAACAGGCCGGTAATCATTAAATGAGGTTATTTGAGGTTTCTTCGGCACCGGAATGATGGAGGCAGTCTTAAAGCACGCTGGCACTGTGGCTTGGCCCAGCAAGGTGTTAAAGATGTCTGTGATGACCCCAGCCAGCTGACTTGCACATTCCCTGAACACACGCCCAGGAATGTTGTCGGGGCCAGGGGCCTTACGGGGGTTGACTTTCCTCAGGGTCTTTGTTGGATTAATTTTAAGTAAAGCCTTGGCCTGCCAGACCTGGAGGCCTCGCCTTTACGAGTTTATCTTTCCTTTTATCTAGGTTCTTCCTTTTATGTAATAGGGATGTCTTTTGATCCCTGTCAGCCATTTGTATCCTGCCTGTGCTTATGTTGTCTGTGTGTTTTTGGTCCCGTAAGAGGCCTTCACTAACAATGAGCAGGGCTTATTTGCATAGGTGACATGTTCTTTGTTTTATTCACAGGAACTTCATTCCTTTTCATTTAGCTGTAGGTTTGGTTCATAGATTGTAGTTTATCAGACCTGTTTTTCTTTGTTAAGGGTTATATATAGTTAGAAGTAGTTGCATAAAAGTTATCCCATATTTACTCAATGTTTGTTTAAGGAACTGCATACCAGTTACCTCACGTTTGCTTAAGGTGTGTTTAGGACAAGTTACTTATTGTTATTGTGTGTTAATTTACCGAGTAGATACATTTAGCAAAGGTTTAGTTGCATTTGTTCCACAGCAAAGCGGCAATCAACATGCTTCAAGGTATTTGATCACAGTCGAGGACGAGTCAACCAACTGTGAGAGAAGACGGCTGGTTGAGGAAAGGGAACGGCCTCTGCGGGGGGTCACAAACCAACAATGAAGTGCTAATTCACACCAAACTACATTCTTTAGCTAATCAGCGTTGCTACAGACACAATCTCCCCTCCCTTAGTGTAGCAACGCATCTGTAACCAGGGCAACCATAACATTAAAAAGAGAGGCACGTGGAGTAAAGACTAAGAACTGATGGAGGTTGTAACTGAGTGTCGGTCTCCTCGCGAGTAAACCTGTTCTGGTTGTCTTCTCCTCTTCAGCGAGTGATTTAATGTCTAATCGTATTTAGAACCAACAGTCTTCAACACATCGGCGTCTGGAGTGCCGTTTAGTGCCTCGAACCTCCCAAAGAAGTTATTTAGACCATTTAGGAAGTCAGCATCAACTTCACCCACCGGGGGGGGAGGGTGAGTTGTAGTCTGTAATCGCGCGTATGCCTTGCCACATACTCCTGGTGTTGTTGGCGTCTTGGAAACGATCCTGAATTTTTCGACTGTGGTCTCGCTTCGCTACTCTGATGGCACGGTTCAAGTTGGCTCTCGCTGTTAGGGTTTTCCAGGTTATCTTTACCATAGGATTATGTTGGAATGCAACAGGTAATAAATACCTTACCTTGTCCTCCTTATCACAAGGTCGTAAAACATCCCCTGACATGTTTAGACTAGAGGACAAGGGCTTTAGCCAGTGTACCCAAACCCCCACTCTGTTTCTCTTAATAAATATCCCATCGCAGGAACGAGGGTTCAGACTTCATTCTGGAGTGAGTGAACTCTCCACCTGCAGGTGTCAAAAAGGACTTACTTGTCTCCGTGTGGTTCTTGCAAGATATTGTTTGAGTGAACAAATCTCTAACATTTTGGTGCCGAAACCCGGGATCCCTCATACCCGCTATCTGGCTGACGAAGGAGGACGTGCTGCATTGTCGACAAGCCAGCGTCCATTAGGAGGACCTGGAGAAGAAAGTCCTGGGAAGAGAATTCTTCGCTGGGCCAGCATCTTTGGTCTGCCTTCGTCTGACAGAGGTGGATTGACGGGACCCGGCAGTGCAACGAACCAAGGGGACAAGTAAGTTAAAGGCCTGAAGTTGTGTGATTGTGTTGTTGTTTGTGAAACGCGTAAAAAGGTAGAAGTGCACAGGAAAAACTAAATTTTGTGGAAGGAGGGGGTGTTGTAGAGTCCCCCTCTGGATGAGGTGTCTCTTTTGGAGCAGTGGTTCTCAAACTGTTATAAAATCTCAGTACCTCCGTGGTTCATTATTTGACGACCACTATTCTAAAGAGTACAACTTCGCGTTGGCAGGGCTGGGGACAAGGACTGTTGTCTTTAGTTCCCAGGGAAGGTGGGGGGTGTTGTAGAGTCCCCTCACTGGATGAAGCAGCTCCTTTTTTTTTTAAAAGGAGGACTTCGCGTAGGCAGGGATAACTTGTGTGATTGAGTGTGTGACTGGTAGGATAAATTGACTAAATAGCAGTTCTAGCATTGATCCACGGCATTAATACAGGCTAGTAATTTGTTGAAAGGTCAATTTAAACCTGCATTGAGGATCCTCAAAGAAAAAAAAATTGAAAAAAAAAAAATAAAAATTGTAAAACCTTAAACTACTAAAATTAAGATGGGAAATAAGAACAGTAAATCTCTTGCTCTGCTCTTCTTTGAGATGAGAAGTTCATGGCAAGTAGATTTCTTAATTGTATGCAATACATGCTGAAGTGGAAGAAAATGTATGGAGTACAAGAAAATTTGAAATGTGGAAGAAGTAGTAGAAGTGCTAGAGTGTGGTTGAAATCTTCACAAAGAGATGAGAACAAATTCAAGAGACAAAAGCTAGAAAGATGAAAACTGATGAGGTCATAAGTGTTCGTCAGACCAGGACACAATAAGGCCCCTGTGAGCGGGTGCAAGGCCGCAGCTCAAACCGCGGCTCAAGCGAGGGGCAAGAGGAGTTTAATAATAATAACAATAATAATAAGGTGGCAAATTACAAATGACTAGAGCTCAATTTGTGTTACACTAAAGTTAAAATATGCAAATCAAGTGGTAAAGAAATGCAACTTGCTTCTAGAAGATAAATAAATAAAATTAGAATGTGCTGTCCTCGTGTGCATGGGAGGGACCAGCTCATGATCGACCACAGGAAATGGCCAGCCTGTGACGAATCATTGATTGCTGAGACCTACCTTCTGCACGCGAGAGCTGTGCATGTGTGTGCGTATGTGTTAAAGTTAAAGTTAAAGTCCCAAATTGATGAAGATTGGCTAAACTTTTAGTATAAAGAAATTTGCTAGACTGTTGTCTATTCAATTTACACCGCAGAACAGAAACAATTTTGACAGATAAAAATGAGAGGAAAAGAGAGAAATCTGTTTGCGAGCAGAAACTAATCCACACTAGTGCATGTTAAGTGTCGAGCTCACATGAGAAATTCGATGAAGAAAGAAAAAAAAAAAAAAAAAAAAAAAAAAAAAAAACGACAGAACATGCTTTCAGGAATTGGAAGGAGCTAAATTGTGAATTTAAGATTTTGCAATGCTACATTTAATAGGAATAATTGATTGGTTGTGTTATAAGATTAAACAAACTTCTAAATGCAAGCTAAATCTGAGAGATTGAGTTCTTCAAATTTAAAAACAAAGAAAAAATTCAGATTAATTTGCCAGTTGTTTGGTTTAGTTAAGTTTTTTTTGGACTGGTGGATTGTTCTACCAGGAAACCTGAGTTGAAAATGATATATGAATGTTGTGTGGTGAGCTTGGATGAATTGGGACCAATGTGATAGTATGACTCCTTTTTGGAGACTGTGTGAGATGCATATGATGAGCATTGATGGATGATTGCCTGAATGAGAGGTTGAATGGTTGAAGTCGTTGGCGACTACTATGGAAAATTAGTAGAACAACTTTGATGAAAGAGTGATTTTGAGCAGGTTGAATGTTAGAAAGAAACACGTAGCTTTTGGATTGATAATTAACTAGAAAGAAAAACTGGAGAACCAGTAACATGTGGAAGATGTGTGAACTGAGAAATTGAGAAGCGTTTTGGAAAGAAAGTCAAATTAAATGATGATGGAATCATATGTAGTACAGAACGCATTCTCCCAAAAAGTTTGTCAAGGTGTGAGGCATGGGCGTTGCCAAGCCTCAAAAGGAGGGGGTGAGTAGGACAGATAGTGGAAGATAGTAAGAATACAACACTTTATGACAATTAATTTTCGAATACATTTGGTGTTAAACTGTGGTAAAAAAAAATTTTTGTTCTGGTGTAGATAGGTTAGCAACACGAGAGATTTAGAGGTTCAAAAGAAAGACAGTTAAAAGAAAACATTTTTGATTTGGACAATTGCAGGCTAACAGGAACATGAGAACGATAAGAACTACGAGGTGGGATCCAATTTCATTGGGGAGATTGAGAATTCACAGCACCATACTCTAAGTCACATTTTTGAGCAAGCATGACAATAATATGTGAGAGGTCAAGACATACAGATCAGGGCTTGATGTGGAAAGCAGACCTCGATGAGTTGATTTTCAATAATGATACTGAAGACAACATACTGTCTGATTAAATTGAAACTATAGATAAAATGTAGCTCAAAAATAGGATGAGTTGCAGGATTTACGATATAAAAATGAGACCGCGGTTATTAGAAGAATTTGAAGTTTGGTAAACAAACGTTACCAGCAAATTGATGGAAGCAGCTACATTTGGAGATAGTCTTACAAGTTTGATGTCCCAGCCTGTCATTCTCAGTGTCAGGGTCCCTGAAACCCAATCCGAGTCTTCGCCTGCAGCCGTGAACAACTACAAAATGGTGCCTGGCTCTGAAGCACCTTTGACCTTTGGCGAAGGACAAGAAAAGACTGCTGTTGTGCTTGGAGGGGGACAAGTACACTCCGGAGGACAGACAACATCCTCGGGGACGAGAAAAGACAGTGAAAAGCGGAGGAACTCACAATGATGAAAATTGACTCATTTGAACAATGGACTCATTCAAGAGTGATGGATGGGGTCGCTCTGAAGCAACAACAAAAGAACACCAACTTGAGAGGGTGACGTGCGGCAAAAAGATATGGACTTGGAGTGTCCGACAACCAAATCGCACTCCTTGGTACGGCGTTACCAAATTTGGTGAAGCTTGGTTCAAAGTGGAAGGGAGATTCATTGTGCACTGAGTTTGACAGAACTGAGGAGATTTGATAAATAAATAAATAAAAATTTGAAAAATACGTAGGGCTACAGAGGAAAACGTTATAATCAGAGATTGAACGGATTTGGATAAAACAAATAGGCTAAAACGGTAGGAAACAAGAGCAAGATCTGGTGTTTTGGCTCATCAAGCTTAAGACGTAGAGGTCGAGTTATATAAATTTTAGAACAGGACATTTGGCAGTCAGGAGGGAGCTAGGTTGCTCAATGTACCTACTCAATACAATAGTAAGGTTTTTTGTACCACAGTGGAGGTCTGATGGTCAGAAAGTTAGGTACGTTCAATTTTTGACATTCACACAATCATGCATAGGAGTCACACGGCGACAGTTAACAAGTCGATGACTGCAATAGGGGCCACCTACGACTGCACCGACATGAAAAAGTAGAAGCGAGAGAGCAGAGTATGGGATTATATGCTAAAACGTCTGCTATACAGTTGCCGATAGGAGATTATATCAAAAGAAGCTACATGAGAGATGGATTAGAATCGCTTTGTGTGTGTGTGTGTTCACGCCCTGTGTGGGTACGAGCATGTGAGGAGAAAGAAGGCATGGGTGAGACAATCTCTTTCAAACCAAGAGGCAATAAATGGGAACGCCCCTGTCATAAATAGTTTTTGGTTAAAGGGAATCATTAGGAAGTGTTCAAACTCTTCCCGCAAACACTCCTATTTGCCAGTTAAATGGACACTACAATTGACTACGAGAGTTGCAAACAACAGATGAAGAGCAGTCCTTGGCAGATTATATGATCAGGACGCTCAAACTGTGTCAAAGACAAATTTACTGCCGCTTGATCTTTCCTCCTCACAGGTCGACAACCCCATCAATCCAGGAGACTGGGTCTACATCGAGGTCATCAAAAGAAGGAACTGGGCCAGCCACGACGGGAGGGACCATTCCAAGTCTTGCTGACTACACATGTTGCATCCAGGGTTGCAGCACCCACAAATGCATTAACGACGACTGCTCTCCAGGAGGAAACTGGATGGGAGCTTTGGACATCACCACTGTGTGCCAGGATGAGAGAGCCGTTTTCAAGGTGTAAGGGCTCTACTACCGACATGGCTGCACCATCGGACGGGACCTACTTCATCCAGAAGTTCAGAGGCACTGCCTCACCTGCATCCTATGAGTGCACGTGCCTGTTCAGTACGGATCATGGTTTTGTGGTCACAAGAGTAGTCCGATGCTGCCTGCCAACTGGACACGAGTGTGTGCGCCAGTGTGTGACAGACCTCACCTACAGACTAGAACATCATCAGCTGACGAAAACGCGAGCACATATACAACTTCTTAGAGATGACGGATGTGATGACGATAATGAAACGTGGATTGCGTAGATGCTGTTCTGTTGAGCATGTTTTACAGAAACTTGATGATTTGACCATCGAAAATGCTTCGCAAGTGATGGATACAATGATGTACTGTTTCTGTGTTTTTCTTTTTATTTTATTTTATTATTGATAGCATTCTGGTCGCCTGTGGCAACGGGGCCGTGTAAGAATTTTCCTGCTAATAACATCTGGCCAGCAGGTTTTTCGCTTACACAATAAGTTTGATTTGGGGTATTGAGGTAATGCCTCATCTTCACTAGAAAGTGTTGCTATCATTGTTTGTTGTTTTTATTTTTACCATTCTACTTTCTTCATTATACGTATATATGTTTTTTTTACTTGTCTTTGTTGTTTGGGGTAACATAATCATATGATAAATCAGGAGGGAGATGTTAGGGTTTTCCAGGTTATCTTTACCATAGGATTATGTTGGAATGCAACAGGTAATAAATACCTTACCTTGTCCTCCTTATCACAAGGTCGTAAAACATCCCCTGACATGTTTAGACTAGAGGACAAGGGCTTTAGCCAGTGTACCCAAACCCCCACTCTGTTTCTCTTAATAAATATCCCATCGCAGGAACGAGGGTTCAGACTTCATTCTGGAGTGAGTGAACTCTCCACCTGCAGGTGTCAAAAAGGACTTACTTGTCTCCGTGTGGTTCTTGCAAGATATTGTTTGAGTGAACAAATCTCTAACACTCGCTGTCCTCAGTGTCTTCTTGTCGCCAGACTTGAAGGCAGAGTTCCGCGCTTGCAGCGTTTGACGTACCTCCTCAGTCATCCAGGGTCGTTGGTTGCCCCGGGTGATGATATTCTTAGTGGTGTTGACGTCCTCGGTGCATTTGTTGATGTAGGCTGACACAGTCATGGCACACGCATGTCAAATCTACATCGGGAAAACTGGGAGGGAGGGAGGGAGGGAGGCAGGCAGGCAGGGAGGCAGGCAGGGAGGCAGGCAGGGAGGCAGGCAGGGAGGCAGTGTCTGTCTGTTGAGGTTTTCACCTTGTTCTTCTCCTGCTGAAGTTCTAACTGGACGTCCATCAGTTTGGCTCTCAGCTCGTCATTGGCAGCTTGAAGGGCGTCCCTTCGCTCCGCCTTGGCCCGCCCTGCCGGAGCTCGTTTGGACATCTCTTACTCGAGTCTCGCCCGGTCGTCAGTCAGAGATCACAACATTTGTACCTGGAGAGCACAAACGCAGCGCTGTTTTCCACTGGCTTCGGACTCAACTTCAATCGGTACCGTCACTTACAACATCATAAACGTAGATCTAGCTTGACTTAGTCATTGAATAAATGCATTTGGTTCTTCAAAACTGCATCACGCAACATAGCGTGACCGAGACGGCCGTTATCCACCTGCATGAAGTTATTTGGTGAAATGAATGAGATGTTTAAGACACCATCGTTCTGTCTCTATGTAGATGAAGGGAAATAATCGATTGCTGAAGGTCCAAAGGTGTTGTGATAAACAAATAAACATATTAGTGATTAGTGACATATTTGTGATTATGTGACATATTAGGCAGTATAATCACATATGTTAACTTGAGTGCCCACACTGTATTTATTTATGGTTATTTGTTAAATCGGGTACTGTTAGACATGAAATAGGAAGTGTTTAACATAATTGGAGGACAAAAGGAGTACTCACCATTGTAGCTCCTGGTCAATGATACGAGCCTCTTCTTGCAGTGGAAAACATACAGCCAAAAAAAAACCACCGTGGAACCTAAAGGAATGGAATTAAACATTTAGCCTCAACCAACATTCACAGATACAACGCAACGCAAACTACACAAACGTAAATCTTTTTAAACATAATGAGTTGTACTTACCGTGTACGCTCTAGACGGTCACATTGCAAGGAGAAAATAAAGATATTTCTGTTGATAATCGTCGTGTTTGTATAGTGTAGGCGGACACTTTGCGGTGGAAGGGCCGTTGGCACTTTGAAAATATTTGCCAAACTTGGCCAGACTTCCAGGGGAAGAGACCGAATTTTCGCTTGTGGTGGCCAACATGGGGAACCAGCCGAGGCGGACACTTTACGGCGGAAGAGCCATTGGCACTTTCAAAATATTTGCCAAACTTGGCTGGATTTCCAGGGGAAGAGGCCGAATTTTCACTTGTTCTGGCTGGCTGACAGGAGGAACCAGCTGAGGCGGACACTTAACCGCGGAAGAGCCGTTGGTACTTTGAAATTATTCGCCAAACTTGGCTGGACATCCAGGGGAAGAGGCCGAATTTTCACTTGTTCAGGCCGACCGGAATAACCAGCCGAGGCGTACACTTTACCAAGCAAGAGCCAATGGCACTTAGAAAATATTCGCAGAAGTTGGCAGGACATCCGGAGCAAGAGGCCGAATTTTCACATTCCGTGGCCGACCGAGGGAACCAGCCGAGGTGGACACTTTTTGCGTAAGCCCCGTACGTATGCGCGCGGGCTACACGTGGTACCGTGAAGTTCCGGGCGCGGACGACAACCCACGCCCGGCCAGAGAGACCGAGAGGCGGACACACTTTCAAAAGAAGCTTAGGTAGCTGGTTCGCGGGCCAAACGGGGTTCCATAAGGTACCGGTCGCGGACGCCAACCCACGCCCGGCCAGAGTGACTGAGGGGCGGACTCACTTTCAAAAGAAGCCTGGGTACCTGGTCCGCGGGCCAAACGGGGTTCCATAAGGTACCGGGCGCCGACGCTTACCCACGACGGGAGGAACCAGCGTAGGTGGACACTTTACGGTGGAAGAGCCGTTGGCACTTTGAAATTATTCGCCAAAGTTGGCCGGACTTCCAGGGGAAGAGGCCGAATTTTCACTTGTTCTGGCCGACATGGGGAACCAGCTGAGGCGGACACTTTACGGTGGAAGAGCCGTTGGCACTTTGAAATTATTCGCCAAACTTGGCCAGACTTCCAGGGGAAGAGGCCGGATTTTCACTTGTTCAGGCCGACCGGAGTAACCAGCCGAGGCGGACACTTTACGGCGGAATAGCCGTTGGCACTTAGAAAATATTCGTCAAAGTCGGCCGGACTTCCAGGTGAAGAGGCTGAATTTTTACTTGTTAAGGCCGACCGGAGGAACCAGCCGAGGCGGACACTTTACGGCGGAGTAGCCGTTGGCACTTAGAAAATATTCGCCAAAGTCGGCCGGACTTCCAGGTGAAGAGGCTGGATTTTCACTTGTTCAGGCCGACCGGAGGAACCAGCCGAGGCAGACACATTACGGCGGAATAGCCGTTGGCACTTAGAGAATATTCGCCAAAGTCGGCCGGACTTCCAGGGGAAGAGGCCAAATTTTCACTTGTTCAGGCCGACCGGAGGAACCAGCCGAGTCGGACACATTACGGCGGAATAGTCGTTGGCACTTAGAGAATATTCGCCAAAGTCGGACGGACTTCCAGGGGAAGAGGCCAAATTTTCACTTGTTCAGGCCGACCGGAGGAACCAGCCAAGGCAGACACTTTACGGCGGAATAGCCGTTGGCACTTAGAAAATATTCGCCAAACATGGCCAGACTTCCAGGGGAAGAGGCCGAATTTTCGCTTGTTCAGGCCGACCGGACGAACCAGCCGAGGCGGACACTTTACGGCGGAAGAGCTGTTGGCACTTGGAAAATATTCGCCAAAGTTGGCCGGACTTCCAGGGGAAGAGGCCGAATTTTTGCTTGTTTAGGCCGACCGGAGGAACCAGCCGAGGCGGACACTTTACAGCGGAAGAGCAGTTGGTACTTAGAAAATATTCGCCAAACTTCGCCGGACTTCCTGGGGAAGACCCCAAATTTTCGCTTGTTCAGGCCAGCCGGAGGGACCAGCTAAGGCGGACACTTTACGGCGTAAGAGCCGTTGGCACTTAGAACATTTTCACAAATTCCATCAAACACACACATCGGCTTTTTCGCCGTCGCTGTCCGGCCGGGGCACTGTGGTAGCTCGGACAGTTCGTGTGACAGCATCCGCTGGTACTTAGAAAATTTTTCAAAATAAAATTAAACAGTCCTGCATATACATGCCGACTATATTTTGCGAAAAGGGAGTAAAGGTAATGAGTACACTAACTGGGGGGACCAACTCATCGTACTCTGGCGCACCTAAAGACAAAAGTTGGTACTGCACCCCTGGTACCTCGGAGAAAACCCCTGGTACCTAAACGCTTCATCCTGGTACCTCAGCTCGATACCGGCTGCCGCGAGCGATGCCCGGCGAGGCTTCCAGGACCTCGGCTTCGCATTTTTGACGGCCCGCCGAGCTTCCACAGCACTTCCAGCCGGTTCTCGCGGGGGCTTTCCGCCTTGGTTTTTTAAGCCGGCATAGGCTTCCAGGACCTCGGCTACACATTTTTGACGGCCCGCCGAGCTTCCACAGCACTTCCACTCGGTTCTCGCGGGTGCTTTCCGCCTAACTTTTAACGTCGAAGGAGGGTTCCAGGACCTCGACTACGCGTATTTGACGGCCCGCCGAGCTTCCACAGCACTTCCAGCCGGTTCTCGCGGGTGCTTTCCGCCTTGGTTTTTAAGCCGGCATAGGCTTCCAGGACCTCGGCTACGCATTATGACGGCCCGCCGAGCTTCCACAGACTTCCACCCGGTTTTCGCGGGTGCTTTCCGCCTAACTTTTAACGCCGAAGGAGGCTTCCAGGACCTCGGCTACGCATTTTTGACGGCCCGCCGAGCTTCCACAGCACTTCCGCCCAATTCTCGCGGGTGCTTTCCGCCTAACTTTAAACGCCGAAAGAGGCTTCCAGGACCTCGGCTACGCATTTTTGACGACCCGCTGAGCTTCCACAGCACTTCCGCCCAGTTCTCGCAGGTGCTTTCCGCCTAACTTTTAACAGCGAAGGAGGCTTCCAGGACCTCGGCTACGCATTTTTGACGGCCCGCCGAGCTTCCACAGCACTTCCGCCCAGTTCTCACGGGTGCTTTCCGCCTAACTTTTAACGCCAAAGGAGGCTTCCAGGACCTCGGGTGCGCATTTTTGACGGCCCGCCGAGCTTCAACAGCACTTCCGCATGGTTCTCGCGGGTGGTTTCCGCCTAACTTTAAACGCCGAAGTAGACTTCCAGGACCTCGGCTACGCATTTTTGACGGCCCGCCGAGCTTCCACAGCACTTCCGCATGGTTCTCGCGGGTGCTTTCCGCCTAACTTTTAACGCCGAAGGAGGCTTCCAGGACCTCGGCTACGCATTTTTCACGGCCCGCCGAGCTTCCACAGCACTTCCGCCCAATTCTCGCCAGCTGGCCCGCGGGCCAAACGGGGTCCCGTAAGCTACCGGTCGCGGACGCGAACCCACGCCGGGCATGAGCCACCGAGAGGCGGATAGGCATTCATGGAGGTCCCGCCGGCTGGTCCGCGGGCCAAACGGGGTCCCGTAAGCTACCGGTCGCGGACGCAAACCTATGCCGGGCCTGAGCCGCCGAAAGGCGGATAGGCATTTAGGGAGGCCCCGCCAGCAGGTCCGCGGGCCAAACGGGGTCCCGTAAGCTAGCGGTCGCGGACACGAACCCACGTTGGGCCAGAGCCAACGAGAGGCGGATAAACATTCACGGAGGTCCCGCCGGCTGGTCCGCGGGCCAAACGGGGTCCCGTAAGCTACCGGTCGCGGACGCGAACCCACGCCGGGCATGAGCCACCGAGAGGCGGATAGGCATTCACGGAGGTCCCGCCGGCTGGTCCGCGGGCCAAACGGGGTCCCGTAAGCTACCGGTCGCGGACGCGAATCCACGCCGGGTATGAGCCCCCGAAAGGCGGATAGGCATTCATGGAGGCCCCGCCAGCAGGTCTGTGGGCCAAACGGGGTCCCGTAACCTATCGATAGCTGACGCCGACCCACGCCCGGCAATAACCACAGAAGTGGCCGAATAATGCTCCAGAAGCGGCGGGTGACTCCTCGGCAAGCACGGTGGAGCTCTGGTGGTCCTCCGTGGGACTTCCATCAGCCGGCGCACTCACGCGCGCCTTCCGGCACCACCGGGAGGCCGTGTGCACGCGCCGGGTGGCCGAAAATAGCTCCAGCCGAGCGGATCAGCACTTTATAAGCACCTCGGATGAGATCGCGGAGCCTTTTTTGACTACCAGCAGGCCGCGTGCGCACGACGATCGGCGCCGGTGACCGTCCTGCTCCATCCGGTACCCCCGCGCGGTCTTCCAAGTGCTCATGGAGACGTTCGGAAGCTGCCGGTGAAGCTGTGGCAGGGAATTACCTCCCTCATGCGGACACGGCGAGAAATTACACTGCCTCTCGCACTTAGCGCACACTCGCATTGCTCCGCGTCCGATGACACTTGGTACGGGTAAACGGCGGGAGTAACTATGACTCTCTTAAGGTAGGCTCACTTGACATTTTTTTAACGGTTCGTGGAGGCAACTGGGAGCACCGGGAGGCCGTGCGCACGCGCAGAGTGGCCGAATAATGCTCCGGCGGCCCCGAGTGATTACAGAGAGGCTCCCCGGTTGGCGTCGCGGAGCTCTGATGGTCCTCCGCGGGACTTCCAGCAGCCAGTGCGCTCACGCACGCCCCCCCGGAACCACCGGGAGGCCGTGCGCACGCGCCGCGTGGCCGGAAATTGCTCCAGCCGAGCGGGTCGGCTGTTTGTAAGCACCGCAGATGAGATCGTGGAGCCTAAACTACCCTGGAAGTGGGGTCAACGCCGCTACTAGCAATCCTCTTCATAGCGTAAGCCACCTCATCACACACTTGCAGTACGCATGACTTAGTTCTTTGCTGGAGGAAGGTAGCACAAAAACAGTTTTGAACTTTGAACGAGTGCTTGTGTGTGTGTGTTGCGGGGCGTTTTCAGTCTCAGGAGGGCGACGGTTTCATCTGAAAATCGCTGAGCTCAGCGCAGTCATCAGGAAACTGGAGGATCGAAACGCCCTGCTTTCTGAAGAGCGCAATGAACTGGTAATTTATTGACGGCACGCTTGAAGGTTTGCGCTACGTTTGATGCGCGCCATCCAGCGAGGCACCCATTGCGCTTGCTTATTAGTTGAGCGGCGCGGCGAGTCGGTTGCCTGGTAGATGTCTTTTATTGGGAGCCAAAGCCACGATTCCGTTCAAACCGATGCAAAAGGAATGGATACGTTCTGGCCCGCGTGTTGTGCGTCTTTCACATCCCGCACTTCATGCTTGCAGCTAAAGCGACTGACAGAAACAGAAAGCCAGTTTCTGCCACTCCTGTACAAAAACAAACGCCTGAGCAGGAAGAATGAAGAACTCTCGCTGGTGCTGTGTCGCCTTGAAAACAAAGTGCGCTTTGTCACCCAGGAGAACGAGGAGATGGCAAGCTTGGTAAGTCGACGCGGACAACGGCGGCGTGCCAACAGAATCCACTGCATTTGTGTTCCACAGAGAAGGCCTAGTTCGCTCAATGACCTGGACCGCGGTTGCGGCCAGCAGGACGGTGAAATGGAGTTCCTTCAAGTTGTGGAGCAGCGGCACATCATCGACGACTTGTCCAAGGTCTTCAGGCAGGCGACTCGGTGCACGTACGGCAGCGCCGCGCTCGCTCGCTGTCGCCAGGAAACCTTTTCCGTCCAAAGCTTGGCCGGCGGCCGCCATCCAAAAAATTGGCCCCTTAAATTCCGACCTTTCAAGCAGGAGCATTGTGCGCACGCGTTTGAACACGCTTTAGACTTGTTTTGCCGTTTTCAGCAGCTCAAAGCTCCCGTTTTGTCAGCGCCTTTGCCACTCGCTGTGCGCTGAAAACGACGAACTTGCCCGGCTGCTCAGCCCGTCAACCATGAGCCGCGAGCGCGACGTCATTGTCCGTAGGCAGCTAGTGGCAAAATGCACCCTGTTAGAGTTGCGCTCGCTCCAACTTATTTTGCAAGAACCACACGGGAGACAAGTAAGTTCTTTTGGACACCTGCAGGTGGAGAGTCCATCCGTTGTACGAATGAAGTCTGACTCTCGGCTCCTGCACGAGCATTTTAATTAAGAGAAACAGGGTGGGTGTAAGAGTGGATTGAATAGAGAAAGCCCTTGACCTCTTGTCAAAACATAGCAAGGGGTGTTTTACGACTTTGTGTAGGAAGGGATAAGCGATAGGGATAAATAAGGGATAAATAATATTATTTATTACAGGTTGCAGTCAAAGTCAAAGCAACATAATGATACGATAAAGATAATCTGGAAAACCCTGACACACCCTGTAGTTGTCACTTTTGGAAAAGACGAGCGTCCCTCCAATCATCGCCGGTGACGTGTTTTTCAGGCTCTGAAGACAGGAGCTCATGTCAGAAATGTCATTGTGAGTCGCGTTTGTTTCTGCGCCGGAGCCGTTCGTTCCCTTTGCATCCAAAGAATCTCAAAGGCGGATTATTTGTGTCGACAGGAGAGACATTTGCTGCTACGATACCGACGTCGAGAATCTCTGAGGAGGAACAAAGCGTGAGGTCCTGCAAGGTGAGTCTGTTTGTTTGCGGCTGCTTGGTGTTGCGCAAGATGAAATGGCCTTTTTCTCGCTATCGTTCCTCTCGTCGATTCATCGTGAGGTGTCGCTTCAGTTTGTTCAGAGAGATGTTTGCTTCCGCGCCCGCAGGTCATCAAAACATTTTACGGCTACGACGAAGACGTGTTGGTGGACTCGGACGGATCGTCCTTGTCTTTTCACACCGACAGAACCCCCGACAGGGAACCCGAAGAGGTAGCCCGCCATTTCTGCCAGCGTATTGGCACCAAACATTCCTCTTCAAATCTGTGGGCGCAATGGCCTTGAGCGAGACAACGGATACAAACACGACGATTATCAACAGAAATATCTTTATTTTCCGCTTGCAAGTGGACCGTCTAGAGCGTACACGGTAATTGTGTTTAAAAAGATTTACGTGTGTGTAGTTTGCGTTGCGTTGTATCTGTGAATGTTGGTTGAGGCTAAATGTTAATGTTTAATTTCATTCCTTTAGGTTTCACGGTGTTTGTTGGCTGTATGTTTTCCACTGCAAGAAGAGGCTCGTATCATTGACCAGCAGGAGCTACAATGGTGAGTACCCCTTTCGTCTTCCATTTATGTTAAACACTTCCTATTTCATGTCTAACAGTACTCGATTTAACAAATAACTATAAATAAATACAGTGTGGGCAGTCAAGTTAAAATATGTGATTATCCTGCCTAATATGTTTATCACAAATATGTCACTAATCACTTATATGTTTATTTGTTTATCACAACACCTTTGGACCTTCAGCAATCGATTATTTCCCTTCATCTACATAGAGACAGAACGATGGTGTCTTAAACATCCCATTCATTTCACCAAATAACTTCACGCAGGTGGATAACGGCCGTCTCGGTCACGCTATGTTGCGTGATGCAGTTTTGAAGAACCAAATGCATTTATTCAATGAATAAGTCAAGCTAGATCTATGTTTATGATGTTGTAAGTTACGGTACCGATTGAAGTTGAGTTCGAAGCCAGTGGAAAACAGCGCTGCGTTTGTGCTCTCCAGGTACAAATGTTGTGATCTCTGACTGACGACCGGGCGAGACTCGAGTAAGAGATGTCCAAACGAGCTCCGGCAGGGCGGGCCAAGGCGGAGCGAACGGACGCCCTTCAGGCCGCCAATGACGAGCTGAGAACCAAACTGATGGACGTCCAGTTAGAACTTCAGCAGGAGAAGAACAAGGTGAAAACCTCAACAGACAGACACTGCCTGCCTCCCTCCCTCCCTCCCTCCCTCCCTCCCAGTTTTCCCGATGTAGATTAGACATGCGTGTGCCATGACTGTGTCAGCCTACATCAACAAATGCACCGAGGACGTCAGCACCACTAAGAATATCATCACCCGGGGCAACCAACGACCCTGGATGACTGAGGTGGTACGTCAAACGCTACGAGCGCGGAACTCTGCCTTCAAGTCTGGCGACAAGGAGACACTGAGGACAGCGAGAGCCAACTTGAACCGTGCCATCAGGATAGCGAAGCGAGACCACAGTCGAAAATTTCAGGATCGTTTCCACGACGTCAAAAACACCAGGAGTATGTGGCAAGGCATACGGGCGATTACAGACTACAACTCACCCCCCCCCCCCCCCCCCCCCCCCCCCCCCCCGGTGGGTGTAGTTGATGCTGACTTTCTAAATGGTCTAAATAACTTCTTTGGGAGGTTCGAGGCACTAAACGGCACTCCAGCAGTTAAAACTGTCCCCCATCAGGAAGAGGAGGTACTCTGCCTTGACTCCGCCGATGTGTTGAAGACCCTGAGGAGAGTCAACCCCTGTAAGGCCCCTGGCCCCGACAACATTCCTGGGCGTGTGTTCAGGGAATGTGCAAGTCAGCTGGCTGGGGTCATCACAGACATTTTTAACACCTCGCTGGGCCAAGCCACAGTGCCGGCGGGCTTTAAGACTGCCTCCATCATTCCGGTGCCGAAGAAACCTCAAATCACCTCATTTAATTATTACCGGCCTGTTGCACTGACTCCGGTTATGATGAAGTGCTTCGAAAGGCTGCTTAAAGGTCACATCGTTTCCAGACTCCCCCTATTATTTGACCCGTTCCAGTTTGCCGACCGGCAAAACCGCTCCACTCAGGACGCCATCTCCTCCGTTCTTCACCTGAGCCTGGCTCACCTGGAGGAGAAGAACACCCATGTGCGGATGCTGTTCCTGGACTTCAGCTCAGCGTTTAACACCATCATCCCACAGCATCTGGTAGGAAAATTGGAACACCTGGGCTTCAACACACCCCTTCGCAACTGGCTGCTAGACTTCCTCACCAACAGACCTCAGTCAGTCCGGGTCGGACAGAACACCTCTGATGTCATCACCCTCAGCACAGGCTCCCCTCAGGGCTGCGTCCTGAGCCCCCTGCTGTTCACCCTGATGACACACGACTGCGTCCTCAGGTTCACCACCAATCACATCGTGAAGTCAGCAGACGACACAACGGTGGTGGGGCTCATCAGAGACAACAACGACCTGGACTACAGAGAGGAGGTGGAGCAGCTGGTGGGCTGGTGCAGAGAAAACAGCCTGATCCTGAATGAGGAGAAGATGAAGGAGATCATCGTCGACTTCAGGAGAAAACAGCCTCACCACGCTCCACTGATCATCAACAGCTCAGCTGTGGAGGTGGTCAGCGGCACCAAATTCCTGGGGGTCCACATCACAGAAGACCTCACCTGGACTATGAACACTACGGCACTGGTCAAGAGGGCACAGAAGCGCTTGTACTTCCTGCGGAGGATGAGGAGAGCCCACCTGCCCCCACCCATCATGAGGACGTTCTACAGGAGCACCATAGAGAGCATTCTGACAAGCTGTCTCTCTGTGTGGTGTGGAGGCTGCACCGCCTCCGATTGGAAGAACGTGAGGAGAGTGGTGAGGACAGCAGAGAGGATCATAGGGGCTCCTCTTCCCTCCATTCAGGACATTTCATCTCAGCGCTGCATGTCCCGTGCCCGTAACATCATCAATGACCCATCACACCCCCACCATGGACTGTTCTCCCTGCTGCCCTCTGGGAAGAGGTTTGCAGCATCCGCTGCAGGTCCACCAGGTTCTGCAACAGCGTTTTCCCTGCTGTCATCAGACTGTTGAACACTAGAACTGTTGAGCTCTAAACTGAACTCTGCATCACACATTCACAGAACTGTATGACACTACGGACCTCTATCTTGCACTATCTCGCACTACCAACTTTACTGAACTTGTATAAACCCTTTAAATAGAAGTTTAATACATGGTTTAGCATTCCTCTGCACACTCTTGAATACTGTTTTGCCTACTTGCACTATTGCATAATTATCACTGCTGCACTTTATACTTATTTTTAATATATATATATATATATATATATATAGTATATGTATATATATATATTTTCATAGGATATGTTACTTCTATTCAACTGCAATATCACTACTTTGTTGTAAGACGTATGCAACGGAATTTCGTTTTGTATGCACCATGTGCAGACAAGATGACAATAAAGTTTGTCTAAGTCTAAGTCTAAGTCATGTCAGGTCAGCTGTCTGGAGAGAGAGAGAAGTCAGGACCTGCAGGCGGAGCACCACCGTGCCACCGCCGCCATGACGGAACTCAAAAGCAAACTCCATGAGGAGAAGCAGAAAGAGTTAGCCATTACCAGGGAGACATTACTGCGGCAGCATGAAATGGAGCTGATGAGAGTGATCAAAATCAAAGATGGAGAGATCCAGCGACTGAATGCCTTGGTCCTCAGCCTGAGGGACGGCTCCATGGACAAGGTGATCCGCTCTATCCGTGTCTGACTATCCGCACGCCACGTCGGGCTTCGATGCGGCCGCTACCGTATTGTGTAGCTTGTCCCCAGTAAGCGTCGCGGCGCTCCGTTGCGGTCTCAACGGCCCGGTGTGGCGCAATGTCTGCTCAGGTGAGGAGGGGGGGCGCTTTGCTGGCGGAGGTGGAGGAGACGCGGCGGTGTCGGGAGACCGAGCGGTGTCGCCTCCACCAGGAGCGCGGAAGAAGCCCTGGCAGCGGCCCAGCAGGCCTGGCAGTCCCGAGCGGCCGAGCTCCGATCGGCTCATCACCAGCATCGGGAGGAGCTGAGCCGAACCAAGAGAGACTGCGAGAGGGAGATCCGCCGACTGGTAGGACTGATCAGATGCGCGGTGCGTGGCTATGTTCCCAATTTCGTTGTATACCTGCAGTGCAATGACACCTAAGGCATTCTATTCTATTCTATTTCACAAGAAGAAAATGTCCGGTTGCTCGCTTCGCTTTTGTCACAGCAAAGGTGTTCTAGTCGATTCAAGAAAAAAATTGGCCGGTTGCTCTCTTTGTTTTTGTCACAATTCTGGCAAATGAGTTTGCCCGCCTGCCTGAGCGCTCCCCGTTTGTACATCCAGACGGATGAGATCAAGCTGAAAGACAGAGCGGTTAGTGTTTTGGATGAAGCCCTGGGGCCGGCCACGTCCACCGCCTTCAGCTGCAGACTCAGGCTGCCGAGCAGCAGATCGCTGCCCTGAGGGATTCCCAAAGGGCGGGCCTAAACTACCCTGGAAGTGGGGTCAACGCCGCTACTAGCAATCCTCTTCATTGCGTAAGCCACCTCATCACACACTTGCAGTACGCATGACTTAGTTCGTTGCTGGAGGAAGGTAGCACAAAAACAGTTTTGAACTTTGAACGAGTGCTTGTGTGTGTGTGTTGCGGGGCGTTTTCAGTCTCAGGAGGATCGGGACACGCGACGGTTTCATCTGAAAATCGCTGAGCTCAGCGATCAGTCATCAGGAAACTGGAGGATCGAAACGCCCTGCTTTCTGAAGAGCGCAATGAACTGGTAATTTATTGACGGCACGCTTGAAGGTTTGCGCTATGTTTGATGCGCGCCATCCAGCGAGGCACCCATTGCGCTTGCTTATTAGTTGAGCGGCGCGTCGAGTCGGTTGCCTGGTAGATGTCTTTTATTGGGAGCCAAAGCCACGATTCCGTTCAAACCGATGCAAAAGGAATGGATACGTTCTGGCCCGCGTGTTGTGCGTCTTTCACATCCCGCACTTCATGCTTGCAGCTAAAGCGACTGAGAGAAACAGAAAGCCAGTTTCTGCCACTCCTGTACAAAAACAAACGCCTGAGCAGGAAGAATGAAGAACTCTCGCTGGTGCTGTGTCGCCTTGAAAACAAAGTGCGCTTTGTCACCCAGGAGAACGAGGAGATGGCAAGCTTGGTAAGTCGACGCGGACAACGGCGGCGTGCCAACAGAGTCCACTGCATTTGTGTTCCACAGAGAAGGCCTAGTTCGCTCAATGACCTGGACCGCGGTTGCGGCCAGCAGGACGGTGAAATGGAGTTCCTTCAAGTTGTGGAGCAGCGGCACATCATCGACGACTTGTCCAAGGTCTTCAGGCAGGCGACTCGGTGCACGTACGGCAGCGCCGCGCTCGCTCGCTGTCGCCAGGAAACCTTTTCCGTCCAAAGCTTGGCCGGCGGCCGCCATCCAAAAAATTGGCCCCTGAAATTCCGACCTTTCAAGCAGGAGCATTGTGCGCACGCGTTTGAACACGCTTTAGACTTGTTTTGCCGTTTTCAGCAGCTCAAAGCTCCCGTTTTGTCAGCGCCTTTGCCACTCGCTGTGCGCTGAAAACGACGGACTTGCCCGGCTGCTCAGCCCGTCAACCATGAGCCGCGAGCGCGACGTCATTGTCCGTAGGCAGCTAGTGGCAAAATGCACCCTGTTAGAGTTGCGCTCGCTCCAACTTATTTTACAAGAACCACACGGGAGACAAGTAAGTTCTTTTGGACACCTGCAGGTGGAGAGTCCATCCGTTGTACGAATGAAGTCTGACTCTCGGCTCCTGCACGAGCATTTTAATTAAGAGAAACAGGGTGGGTGTAAGAGTGGATTGAATAGAGGAAGCCCTTGACCTCGAGTCAAAACATAGCAAGGGGTGTTTTACGACTTTGTGTAGGAAGGGATAAGCGATAGGGATAAATAAGGGATAAATAATATTATTTATTACAGGTTGCAGTCAAAGTCAAAGCAACACAATGATACGATAAAGATAATCTGGAAAACCCTGACACACCCTGTAGTTGTCACTTTTGGAAAAGACGAGCGTCCCTCCAATCATCGCCGGTGACGTGTTTTTCAGGCTCTGGAGACAGGAGCTCATGTCAGAAATGTCATTGTGAGTCGCGTTTGTTTCTGCGCCGGAGCCGTTCGTTCCCTTTGCATCCAAAGAATCTCAAAGGCGGATTATTTGTGTCGACAGGAGAGAGATTTGCTGCTACGATACCGACGTCGAGAATCTCTGAGGAGGAACAAAGCGTGAGGTCCTGCAAGGTGAGTCTGTTTGTTTGCGGCTGCTTGGTGTTGCGCAAGATGAAATGGCCTTTTTCTCGCTATCGTTCCTCTCGTCGATTCATCGTGAGGTGTCGCTTCAGTTTGTTCAGAGAGATGTTTGCTTCCGCGCCCGCAGGTCATCGAAACATTTTACGACTACGACGAAGACGTGTTGGTGGACTCGGACGGATCGTCCTTGTCTTTTCACACCGACAGAACCCCCGACACGGAACCCGAAGAGGTAGCCCGCCATTTCTGCCAGCGTATTGGCACCAAACATTCCTCTTCAGCCTGGAATCTGACTCGTCTTTGCGTCGCGGGTGCTTTGTCGCCGGTCTGACTGATTCTGGTACTAGTGCTGTGTTGCATTGGTGTGTGCATGAAGAGGCGGAGCTTCGCTACCGCCAGCTGACGCAAGAATATCAAGCGCTGCAACGAGCCTACGCTCTGCTAGCCCAGACCAGCGAAGGGGACTACGACGCCGAGAAGGAGATCAAGGTGGCGCCCCTTCCCGCAACCCCCGGCCGGGTCGCAGCCTCCCCGTTCTCACCCAGCCTCGGGTGTTCTCTGGTCTGAAAGGAGGAGGAGGAGCCTCCCTCCTCCTCCTTTCAGACCAGAGAAAAGCTGATGGTAGAAATGGGTCACTATCAAAGCAGAGTAGCAGATCTGGAGTCAGCGCTGAAGCAACAAGGACAGGTAAGCTCATCAATGAGCACACCTTTTTCTCAGACAAAATAGCTACATTCTTCAGTCACTCATTCGTCTGGCATTACTGGACCAACCCCTCCCCCCGAACGTGGCTGGGAAAATGCAGAGAAAAGCAAATGTCATTTTCCAGTCAACCAAAGAATTTTTGGATGAAAATGACACAACATTCCAAAGCTGTCCACACGTTTGTCTCTTCTAGAATGTCAAGTGGGTGGAGGAGAAGCAGCTGCTGCGTCAGAGCAATCAGCAGTTGGCCGAAAAGGTGACGGAAAGAAAGGCGCTGGGCGGAGTCGCTTGGCGTCACACCCGTCGGGAAGCCCCGCAGATGAGGTCTGACTGTCTTTTCAGGTCAGGCGGATGGAGGCGGAAGAAGCGCGTCTGAAAGAGCACATCCAGGATATCCGAGACCGAAACGAACTCCTTGAGTTCCGCATCCTGGAGCTCTCTTTCTATTCTTCTCCTTGGCCTTCATTCTGTGGCCCTAACACCAGCTGGTGAGTGAGCTCCAGCGGCACCGCACTCGACACCTCCGATACACTGCCAGCCGGTCTCAGACGTTGGCAGACGCTCCGATGCCAACGTATACCCCCCGCCACGGTGACAGAGGCACCGCTTCACACCGGCGCTCATCCAATCAGAAGGCAGGAAAGGCAAATTCACATGCAGGGCACTTTTGAACCAGAAGAGAGCGCCACAAAAAACGGTTGTTGCCCCAAACGCGCACTAAAAAGGGTCAGAATAACAAGAGTCCCACTGGCCAGCCGGGGCCACCCGTCCAGCTGTTTCTTCAGGGGGGGAAAAAATTGGAGTCACCGGTGAGTACATTTTGCATTTAGCTCTGCTTTTCTGCTTCTGTCTTCAAGTGTGTGGCATCCTGCGACCAAAGATTCAGCCAACCCCAAAGCGGTTGACCTCAACGTCCCACCACCATGCCTACCAGAGCAGGTGACGTGATGCTTTGGACATCCTTCCGTCTCAGATGCCCAAAAGTACTCTTTGCCACATCTGCGGCAATACGGTGTCTTTTCAAAGGTGCAAATAAATCCAGCGTGGGCGGAACACGCACGTCTTCGGTTTTTCCCGCTTTGTTTGTGTGACAGCTGTTGTGAAAACTTTATACAAATAAAGTTGTATAGTACAGGTTTGGCCAAGCCGCAACTCCTGAACCGCATGCGGCTCTTTTATGTTCATATCAACATTTGTGTGTGTGTGTGTGTGTGTGTGGGGGGGGGGGGGGGTTGTGCGTGTTGGCTTCACTTGAGTTCAATTTGGTATTTTGGTCAAAAGCGCATGTGGTGAAATTCCACAAAGTAGGATGGGCAAACACATTCCAGTAAACTATGAGTGTCAATTGGGCTCTCGAAATGGCAGGGAAAAGATGCACAGCAAAACGAAAATATGTAGATGAACACAGGACGTTTTAATCAGAGTGGGAAAGTTTCTATTTTTTGTTGAACGTGATGGCAAACCATTCTGCCTGATATGTCAGACCTCAGCGCATTTCAAAGATTCAAATTTTCAGCGCCATGCACTTCAGCTCACTCCATGCTATCATTGATCAGGCGTCGAACCCGCAACATCATGCTTAAGAGGTGGACATGCTAACCAGTGCGCCATTATGTCAACGCATAATAACTGTAAGTCTACTGATCAAAACAGCGGTTACAATATGACGTCGCTACGTCGTGGTCACGTGACGCAGACAAGACGTCAATGGACGTGGGCAGAGTTAACTTGTTTAAAAGGGAGTGGGCAGAAGAAATATTTAATTTATTTAAATCTATTTTGAGTGCACACCATTATGCCAATGCATAACAACTGTAAATCTACTAAACAAAACAGCGGTTGCTATATGACATCTGCCACGTCGTGGTCACGTGACATACGTGACGTCGATGGGCGGAACTTTCGCCGGAATTCAAATCCGCGGGGAGAGTTAACTTGTTTAAAAGGGAGTGGGCAGAAGAATTATTTAATTTATTTAAATCTATTTGGTGTGTGCGCCATTATGTCAATGCATAACAACTGTAAGTCTACTAAACAAAACAGCGGTTGCTATATGACGTCTGCCACGTCGTGGTCACGTGACGCGGACGTGACGTCGACGCCTACTTTACATCCCACCGATCACAGGACCCCTCGGCTGCATAACCGTGCCCCCTTCCCAACCAATCGGATTTGCTATACGCGAAAACGATGCCAATGGAAAGAACTTCCGCCCAAATTTAAATCCGTGGGCGTGGCTCGCAGCAGGAAGTAGGAAAATGGCGATGTTGACAAAGACACAGCGGATGGTAACATACGACTAACAAGAGAAATATATTTATTTTCTGCTTGCAACTGGACCGTCCAGAGCGTACACGGTAAGTACAACTCATCGTTTTTAAAAAGAAGTACTTTTGTTGCCCTGAAAAGCGAGTGAGTGTGGCGTTTGGGGGGGACGTCGAATTTCGACGATTCTTTCTGGTCAACGGTTGTAAATGATTGCGTTGATTAAAAAAGAAAACTTGATGTAACTCTAATTTTAACTGCCGTTTCAGATAGATTTGGAATTGCATCACATCCAATTTTGCCTGGGAACAAACAGATTAAATAAATCTTAGTTTTGAATAAGCCACTCCTTCTCAAACAAGTAAACTCTGCCCATTTTGCGCAGTAGATGTTCTGTTAATATCTAGTATTTATACAAAGTCATAATTTAAATTGCTTTCAACTTTCATTCATCGGTTCAACCAACATTATTCGCTCTTATTACCAACTTGTATTGATTTAACTAAGCGTTTAATACTTCCTATCAGGTCTCAAGTCAAGATTTGGCCAAATACAATTTCAGCAAATCCAATTTTGCCAGGGAACAAAAATAGATTAAATAAACTAAATAAGTCTTCTTCCCATTAAATAAATCAGAAAAGTCTGTCTTGTAACCAGTCCTCTTCAAACAAGTAAAGTCTGCCCATTTTGTGCCGTAGATTTTGTGTCAGTGCCTAGTATTTATACAAAATCATAATTTAAACGACTTCTTTCCTTCATTCACTTTGGAAATTTGGAATTGCAGCAAATCGAATTTTGCCAGGGAACAAAAATAGATCAATTAAACTAAATAAGTCTTCTTCCCATTAAATAAATTAAAAAAGTTTGTCTTGTAACCAGTCCTTTTCAAACAAGTAAAGTCTGCCCATTTTGTGCCGTAGATTTTGTGTTTATGCCTAGTATTTATACAAAATCATAATTTAAAGGACTTCATTCCGTCATTCACTTTGGAAATTTGGAATTGCAGCACATCAAATTTTGCCTGGGAAGAAAAGTAGATTAAATAAATTTAATAAGTCTTACTACTTCCCATTAAATAAATTAAATACGTCTTACTTGTTTCCACTCCTTTTCAAAAAAGTAGTTTAAAACGAGGGCCCTTCACTCAACCTTTAACCTCAACCCCGCACGTTGTGTTGTATGTGTGAATGTTGGTTGTGGCCAAATGATAGTTTTCTTTCATTCGTTTAGGTTCCAAGAAAACTTGATGTAACTCTACTTTTAACTGCCGTTTCAGATAAGCGGGTATTACGTCGCAGTCATGTGCCGCGGATATGACGTAATTGCCGGAACCTCCGCCAAAATTCAAATCTGTTGGCGCGATGGCCGTGAGCCACTGAGCAACGACGATTATCAACAGAAATATCTTTATTTTCTGTTTGCAACTGGACCGTCTAGAGCGTACACGGTAAGTAACACTCATTGTGTTTAAGGAGATTTACGTTTGTAATAGCAGAAGTGTAGCCGCGTTGCGTTGTACGTGTGAAAATTGGTCGAGGCGAAATGTTAATGTTTAATTTCATTCCTTTAGGTTCCACGGTGTTTGTTGGCTGCAAGTTTTCCACTGCAAGAAGAGGCTCGTATCATTGACCAGGAGCGAGCTACAATGGTGAGTAGCCATAACATTTATGTTAAACACTTCCAATTTCATGTCTAACAGTACTTGATTTAACAAATAACCATAAATAAATACAGTGTGGGCACTGAAGTTAACATATGTGATTATATTGCCTAATCTGTCACCGAGCATATTGTTGCAAAGTGATATAAGATCCAAAGTTGTAATTCAGAATAGTTTTCAAAAGAAGGTCATTAGAATTATATACAAGTCTGATTACCCTGAACAAGCTATTAATTAAATCACAAATTCTTCAATTCAAAGATTTGGTAGATTATCAGTCAAATAATGTCTAACAGTAATTGATTTAACACATCACGATAAGTAGATTGAGTGTGGGCACTCTCAAGTTAACATATGTGATTATACTGCCTAATCTGTTACAGAATATGTTGTTTCCAAGTAATGTAGAATAGATCCAAAGTAGTAATAATAACAAGCTAAGTGTTTAATATGTCCTATGAAGTCAAAATTGGGCACCATCATGTGGTGAAATTTGGAATTGCATCACATCCAATTTTGCCTGGGAACAAACAGATTTAATAAATCTTAGTCTTAAATAAGCCACTCCTCAAACAAGTAAACTCTGCCCATTTTGCGCAGTAGATGTTCTGTTTATATCTAGTATTTATACAAAAACATAATTTAAAATTGCTTTCATTTAACTAAGAGTTTAATACTTCCTATCAGGTCTCAAGTCAAGATTTGGCAAAATACAATTTCAGGAAATCCAATTTTGCCAGGGAACAAAAATAGATTAAATAAACTAAATAAGTCTTCTTCCCATTAAATAAATCAGAAAAGTCTGTCTTGTAACCAGTCCTCTTCAAACAAGTAAAGTCTGCCCATTTTGTGCCGTGGATTTTGTGTCTATGCCTAGTATTTATACAAAATCATAATTTAAACGACTTCATTCCTTCATTCACTTTGGAAATTTGGAATTGCAGCAAATCGAATTTTGCCAGGGAACAAAAATAGATCAATTAAACTAAATAAGTCTTCTTCCCATTGAATAAATTAAAGATGTCTGTCTTGTAACCAGTCATTTTCAAACAAGTAAAGTTAGTGTTTATGCCTAGTATTTATACAAAATTTATTCATAATTTAAAGGATTTCATTCCTTCATTCACTTTGGAAATCTGGAATTGCAGCACATCAAATTTTGCCTGGGAAGAAAAGTAGATTAAATAAATTTAATAAGTCTTACTACTTCCCATTAAATAAATTAAATACGTCTTACTTGTTCCCACTCCTTTTCAAAAAAGTAGTTTAAAACGAGGGCCCTTCACTCAACCTTTAACCCTATTTATTCACCTTCTAGGCTAAGTGTTAAAGGCTAAATGTTAAAGGCTAAGTGTTAGAGGCTAAGTGCCAGAGGCTAGGCGCCAGAGGCGAGTTTTTGTGGGCTGAAGTTTTAGTGGGGTTAGTGTGAATACAATCCAAAAGAATACAACATAATACAATACAATAGAATATAATACATAGATTAAATTCAATAGCTCTTACTACTTCCCATTAAATAAATTAAATACGTCTTACTTGTTCCCAATCCTTTTCAAAAAAGTTGTTTAAAACGAGGGCCCTTCACTCAACCTTTAACCTCAACCCCGCACGTCACATTGTGTTGTATCTGTGAATGTTGGTTGTGGCCAACATTTCTTTCATTCGTTTAGGTTCCACGGTGTTTGTTGGCTATATGTTTTCCACTGTCAGAAGGATGAAAATACAAAGTACAACGCTTGGACGTGGGCAAAGACGTCACCGGTGAGTCCTTCCTTCCTATTTATTTACCTTCTAGGTGCTAGAGGCTAAGTGTTAGAGGCTAAGTGTTAGAGGCAAAGTGTTAAAGGCAACACAATACGAACAACACAACACAATACGAAAAACTCAACACAATACGAACAACACAATATGAACAAGAGAACACAATACGAACAACACAACACAATACGAACAACACCACACAAAACGAACAACAAAACACAATACTAACAACACAACACAATACGAACAACACAACGATACTGCACTGAACAACACGATACCGCACTGAACAACATGATACCGCACTGAACAACACGATACCGCACTGAACAACACGATACCGCACTGAACAACACCATGCCGCACTGAACAACACCATGCCGCACTGAACAACACCATCCCGCACTGAACAACACCATGCCGCACTGAACGACACCATGCCGCACTGAACGACACCATGCTGCACTGAACGACACCATGCCGCACTGAACGACACCATGCCGCACTGAACGACACCATGCCGCACTGAAAGACACCATCCCGCACTGAACAACACCATGCCGCACTGAACAACACCATCCCGCACTGAACAACACCATCCCGCACTGAACAACATTATGTCGCACTGAACAACACCATGCCGCACTGAACAACACCATGCCGCACTGAACAATATTATGCCGCACTGAAAAACACCATGCCGCACTAAACAACACCATCCCGCACTGAACAACACCATGCCGCATTGAACAACACCATGCCGCACTGAACAACACCATCCTGCACTGAACAAAACCATCCCGCACTGAACAACACCATGCCGCACTGAACAACATTATGCCGCACTGAACAACATTATGCCGCACTGAACGACACCATGCCGCACTGAACAACACCATGCCGCACTGAACAACACCATGCCGCACTGAACAACACCATGCCACACTGAACAACACCATCCCGCACTGAACAACACCATGCCGCACTAAACAACACCATACCGCACTGAACAACACCATGCCGCACTGAACAACACCATCCCTTACTGAACAACACCATGCCGCACTGAACAACACCATTCCGCACTGAACAACACCATCCAGCACTGAACAACACCATGCCGCACTGAACAACACCATGCCGCACTGAACAACATTATGCCGCACTGAACAACACCATCCCGCACTGAACAACACCATCCTGCACTGAACAACATTATGCCACACTGAACAACACCATGCCGCACTGAACAACACCATGCCGCACTGAACAACACTATGCCGCACTGAACAACACCATGCCACACTGAACAACACCATGCCGCACTGAACAACACCATGCCGCACTGAACAACACCATGCCGCACTGACCACCATGCCGCACTGAACAACACCATGCCGCACTGAACAACACCATGCCGCACTGAACAACACCATGCCGCACTGAACAATACCATCCCGCACTGAACAACACCATGCCGCACTGAACAACACCATGCCGCATTGAACAACACGACGCCGCACAGAACAACACCATGCCGCACTGAACAACACCATGCCGCACTGAACACCACCATGCCGCACTAAACAACAACATGCCGCACTGAACAACACCATGCCGCACTGAACAACACCATGCCGAGCTGAACAACACCATGCCGCAATGAACAACACCATCCCGCACTGAACAACACCATGCCGCACTGAACAACACCATGTCGCACTGGACTACACCATGCCGCACTTAACAACACCATATCGCACTGAACAACACCATGCCACACTGAACTACACCATGCCGCACTGAACAACACCATGCCGCACTTAACAACACCATGCCGCACTGAACAACACCATGCCGCACTGAATAACACCATGCCGCACTGAACTACACTATGCCGCACTGAACAACACGACGCCGCACTGAACAACACGACGCCGCACAGAACAACACGACGCCGCACATAATAACACAATACCGCACAGAACAACACAATACCGCACAAACAGTTTTAGATAATATTATGTCGCAGTCATGTGACGCGGACATGACGTCAATAGGTGGAACTTACGGCAAAATTATAATCCGTGGGCGTGACTTGCAACAGGAAGTAGGAAAGCGGCAATGCTGGCAAACAAGACACAGCGGTTAGTAACACGACGACTAACAAGACAAATATTTTTTTCAGCTTGCAACTTGACCGTCTAGAACGTACAAGGTAATTACAACTCATTGTTTTGAAAAATATGTTTTTTTTGTGTAGCCCTGAAAAGCAAGGGAGTGTGGCGTTTGGGAGGAACGTCGAACTCGGCGTCTGGTTCCAGCCACAGACGCCAAATTTCGACGATTATTTCGACTGGTCAACGGTTGTATATTATTGCGTTGATTAAAAACTTTATTTAACTCTACTCTTAACTTTGCCGTTTCAGATATGCGGTATTACACCGCGGAAATGACGTCAATAGGATGAACTCTCGCCAAAATTCAAATCTGTGGGCGCAATGGCCTTGAGCAAGACAACGGATACAAACACGACGATTATCAACAGAAATATCTTTATTTTCTGCTTGCAAGTGGACCGTCTAGAGCGTACACGGTAAGTACAACTCATTGTGTTTAAAAAGGGTTAGGGTTAGGTATTTTGAGTTTTATTCGCTAAACCTTCCCCAAAGGGTCCGCCGACCCTGTCGGTTAGATAGAAGGCAACGGAAGGCACGGGCCTACGCATGTCT